>NW_015113668.1:114493-117734 GCF_001443285.1 Poecilia latipinna | reverse complement strand
GGGTGCAATGAAAAGATCAGTACCCAAGAAGTACAGCCAGATGCCCATACCTGAAGCACTCGAAACTGCCAAACAAAGGCTCCAAGCCTTGGCCAGCCGCCTAAAGAGATACACAAGAGAGAATGAAGCCAGGAGGATTAACCGGCTCTTCTCCACCCAACCAGCTAAAGTGTACTCTCAATGGCAGGGTACTAACAACAGAGCAGACCCACCAAGGCTGGAGACTGAACAATATGGGAAAGGGAGGCGTTCAGTCCCAGTCTACAACATGGCATAGCAGCTAAGATAAGGGGTTCCACCCCAAATCCAGCACCCTGAGACTGTACACGAGCCGTAAGGACGGAGGCAGAGGACTAGTGAGTGTGAGAGCCACTGTCCAGGATGAAACATCCAAGATCCATAAATACATCAAGGACTGTGCCTGTGGTCATCGGGGCCCTCGGGGCAGTCACCCCCAAACTGGAGCAGTGGCTCAAACAGATCCCAGGAACAACATCAGACATCTCAGTCCAGAAATGTGCAGTTCTAGGCACAGCCAAGATACTGCGCAGAACCCTCAAGCTCCCAGGCCTCTGGTAGAGGACCCGAGCTCAGAGGATGAAAGAGACCACCCACAGAGGGTGAGAAGGGATTTTTTTTTTAATAAAACAATATGTGCACATATGCTGAGCTCATCATACCTGCTACTTCTCAGTGTAACACTAGCAAAACAGCAGTAAAAGGGTTTATGGAAAAACTTTGTGATGGTGTGCTGCATTCGGAGTGTCAGAAGAAGCAGGAGCTTCTTAAAGAGACAAAGGCCCAATTTCAAGGTGCTAAATTGCAAAGACAAAAGTATTTAAAGTCATATTGGATATATATAGCATTTTTATGATGATTGTCGGTAACATAATTACTTGATTGTGCTATATATTGACAAAATGTGCCAAGAAAATAAATAATTTTGCTTCTTTAATACAATTTTGGCAGTTTCTGTAAGCTCCTAGGATAGTTTCTTTGCTTGGTGGCAATGATTTGACCCTTCTTAAAACCTGTTAAATCTGTAGTTTTTCCAACTGAAACTTCAACATGTTCAGTTTAACACTGCTAACTGAAAACCATGTCTATTCCAGTTTTGTAGAAATGACATGTTCTTTGTTTCCTGTATCAGTCTGTCTGCTAAAATAACCCTTTTGACAGCATAACTTCACTCACAGACTCGTATAGCATGCCCATTTTCAGGTGCATCATGAATAGGCAATAAAAGCACAAATCTGTTCTTCTACAGTCTATTCATTTCTTTGTATTGCCTGCTGCCTTTCTTGCACACACCTCCACAGCACAGCCTCATGTTATTCATATGTGCTACTACACTAAAAAGGCCATGTTCACAAAGAGGCCAACAGCAATTTCAGTGCATCCCTTTTTAATGGGAAAAGGTCCATTATCGCCTGACTCAGTAATGATCAGATTGGACCTCTGCTGTGGGATAATGAAGTCTGTGGTCTTCCTCTAAGTCCTCCTCTATCTGTCTGCTCGCCTATTTGGATGGAGGCACAACATGTTCTACCATGCAAATCCACATCAACACTGAAAGTCAGCAGGTACTTACATTCACTGCAAAAAAGACACAACGTTTTTATTCCCTCTATGTTTGAGATTAAATGCTGTGTGGATTGGTTCAGTTAAAATGATCTACATTGTTTCGACATTGTTTACAATATATGCTAGCCTATTATGAGATTTTGAATTTGAACTTTCTTCAAATTGACAATTTTACATATATTTTCTCATTGAATTGCATCCTGCTGCATTTTTTTATGAGTGCGATAGAAGCTTCATTTAAAAAAAAGTTTTTTTTTTGTTTTTGTTTTTTTTTTTATCTTTTAAGCTCTCTGTAATTAATTTAGTGCCATGGTTACGGCCATTATTCAGTTGGCCGTAATCATGGCCAACTAAAAGCTGAAGCTGATTTATAAAGATCTTGTCTCCTTTACCTTAACATGCTGCTTTCCATCATTAATCATAAGAAAAATCAGACCATACCTAACCCAACATGCCACCCAGCTCCTGATGTGATCAATGGTCAGCTACTGTTTCGACTAAAACAGCAGCCTCCTCCTGTAAAACCTCTACAGACGGTCCAGAGGACAAAGGTGTGTCTGGTTTTCAGCATGCCTAAAAGGACTCATGTCCTCCTTCTGTTTGTTGAGCTCCACTAGGTACACCTTTGCAACATGCATAAAATTCAAATATTGATGTTAGTCTAGAAAGTGCTTCATGGAATGTCTCCCATCTTCTTGAATGCTCTCACTAAGGCTTATGTAGCGACTAGGAGTGACTATATAGAGCAGGCTTCAGCCATTTTGGCATCCCACCCTCTTTGTATCCCACAACTGTATGCATTAAAAACAGAATTAGCCAGACAAACTTTTCTGTGCAGTTTATTCTTGCATTCAATTGTTAGATTAGCCTTAGGCATCTCAATGGAGCCAGTAATAAACCAAACTTATGGAGACCCACCAATCTCTTCCTGATATCTTGGTAGATTTCTTTCTCCATGATGTCACAAAAGGAAGTAATGTGTTTTTCCCTTGACTTCATGAACTGCTCATAGTCTTTCAACATGAAGCAACAACAACAAAAATGTGACAGTTTTATAAAAAATCTGAAAAATAAATAAATAAATAAATAAATAAATAAATAAATAAATAAATAAATAAATAAATAAAATGCACATATGGATTAGTTGAAAAGTGTCATTTTTGTGAAAAATTGTCTGTCCGACCAACCTCTTAAAGCTGATTTAATGTCAAAAATGTATTTTTAAGAAAATAGAAAATGCTTTGACTTTACTTTTGTACCTGAGCACCAAAAGGGGTCTCATCTTAACTCCTATTTAGAAAATGCAACACGGTGCAGCATTTGATGAATCTCCACAATAAAACACAAAAAAGTAAAACTAAAATAACACATATCAATTTCACCCTTATGGAGTGAGTCTTATGCTAATTTTAAGGCTAGCATTCTTGACTTTGCAAATTATGTTGTTTTAAAACTTTGTGGTTTATTTTGGCTTATCCATTTTTTTGACTTGTTGCACAAAAACAATTAGAGCCATCAGGATCATCTACTTTTTTCTCTTTAACATGCTAAATGGGTCAGAAAGAGAGCTGTGTAGGGAACACTGTGTTTAGATTGTTTAAGCTCGAGCTCGGCATTTAGCTGATAAAAAATTGTAGTTTTTTTTTTTTTTTTTTTT
>NW_015113668.1:103427-110875 GCF_001443285.1 Poecilia latipinna | reverse complement strand
AAAGAGAGCTGTGTAGGGAACACTGTGTTTAGATTGTTTAAGCTCGAGCTCGGCATTTAGCTGATAACATATTGTAGTTTTTTTTTTTTTTTTTTTTCCAAACACATTATCCTTCGTCCTTTTTTATCAGTTAATAGGCTGTGAGTGAAGAATGACTGCCCCATTCCAGTTTTCTTCTTCATATTAAACTCATCTTATTTGCCGCAGCAGTTTCTTGGGGGCTCGTCCAGAATTCCAGAAGTGGTTATGCACAAACATTTTTGTGTATGTGGTGTATGATATTAGAAAAATACCATGTAGTTATCTTTAAATATAATCTAAAGTTTTACCCCCAAACTATGGCAGTTGTTACCGAAATACTTGAAAATCTATTCACATAAGAAAAAAGTCAGTGGGTATTGCTCTGATGCTAATCAGGATGAGAAAACTCTCAGAAATAAGTCTGCTCTTATTGAAAGGTTATAAGCTTAATTTGAGGTTCTAAATTGAATCTACATAACATACATTTTTAACATGTTATTAACTTTAAATATTGGTTTCAAAAGTTTTCTTTTTAAAATAAACAAACATTTGAAAATATGTTTGTTCTGCTTCAATTTATTATTTAGAAGTGGAATGATTTGTTTGTACTTTTATTTTATTTAAAATATCCACATTTGCAGTTACCTTTATACATTTTTCTCTCTTTTTTTCACTAAATAAATCTGATGTTATAATCAGTCAGTTACTGAACTGTTCTTTTAATCAAATACAGTTTTTTCTCCTACTTGATTGATTTTTCTGAATACCATTTTTTACTTCTACTTGCGGAGAAATAATGAAGTAATGTTACTCTTAGGTACAGTTTTTGCTTACTCTACCGTTCTATGTTCATATATCTGCAGCAACCTTAAATCCATGTTTAAACAGTTTGTTCTCCTTCACCAACTAAACTTTGCAAACCTCAAACAAAGCTGTGGACAGTATTCTCAGCTTGGATCTATCTATATTCTGAGACCTTTCACCTCACTCCAGAACTGATGTACCACCCAATCAGCTCAACATTTTCCACGTATGTCTCTTTAGCTTCATGGTTGTTTGACATTTATTAGAGACCAATTCTCTTTTGAGTGTTCTTGATTAAACCAGATGGAACAATCCCAGCAGCAAAGCATGTGTATCTCAGTGCTAAGTTTCATTCTACTTGCCCAGAGTAAAACACTTCAGGGAACTGAGGAGCATTTACAGAAATCAGAGCGTCTAACTGGATTTTCTCTCACAGACCAATGTCTGTGTAATCCCGACTGCATTTTGCTTAACATCAGAGAAGCTTTTCTGGTGCAAAGGTTGAAAAGTTTTTTATTTTGACCACAAGAATTGTTTGTGATAGTAAAGCAGTTTTACCAGTTTTCTTATGAACTTTTCAAACTAAGTCAGACAAGACAAATGAACCAACCTTTTTTTTTTTTTTTTAAAAAAAAAAGGTCTTACCTATTGTATCTCCTTGTTCATGGACCATACTGGCTAGATCCTTCATTATTTGATTGACATCCAGCATGTCTCTCTGCAGAAAAACAAAACAAATGAGAGCTATTGGTTAATTATATTGAAGGAATTAAAAAATGCTGAAGCGTGATCTGCAGCAGGTGTTGTGCGCTTCTCTCTCCACAACCAAACCAAAAAGGGATTTAAGGTACCTTATTGGATCAGGGTTCTGATCATGTCTGAATTAACTGAGCTCCTAATATCCGTTTATGGTTGTGTGATGTTGTGCCAGCCACAGCTCAACAAACATATTTTGCTTTCCTAAATTTAAGAACCTTCAGTCTATTTTTGGATGCACAGCTTGCCAAAATGTTATATGCTGGAACTATTTTGATGATTTTAAAAGTCATCAAAAATCTGGGGTTGCCCAAACAACCACAATGAAAGATGTTCATGGTAAAACAGAGACTTTATTGGCTGCAGAACCTTCCTGTCAGCTATGTTCAGACCTCTGGTCAGGCACCAATTGTAATTACAATTAGATGATTTGTTTTATCTTTTTATTTCATATATTTTGTCAATAGTATAGATAAAAGACATTCTTTATGACAAGAGTCAAGTATTATCACTTAGAATTTTCCCATTATGGTCGACACCCATATATATTAAACCAAAAACAAATATACAGCAAGTATGACGTTCAATTCAATTAAAATATTGGGAAATTAAATATTACAATTTATTTTAAAGAGTTGTGGTAGAAGCTGATTACTGTGGGCAGAAAAGATTTCCTGTAGCAGTCTGTATCACAGCGGGGCTGAAGAAGTCCCTGGATGGTGACACTGATGTTCAGGTTTGTCTGTAATATTTTTTTATGTTTTTGAAGAATTCTTTTTTGCCTTATCATTTTCAGAGGCTCCAGAACAGAACCAGCCTCTAGTTCTGACCCTGGCTCTGATGCTGCTGACCCAACACAAGACACTGCACGTTCCACAGCACACTTGTGCATAAGACTAGGAAGTGATACAGTAGCCCAAATTAAGGAAGCACAGAATACAAATAATGATCAAAATACACAAACACATTATTTAACACTCTTGGACTGGTCTTATTATTAAGATTAAGATATTAGGAGAGCTTCTGAGAGTGACCCATTCCTTCCACAAATATTAGTAAAAACAGTCTGCATGCCTAGGAGCTTCATTTTATTCAGCTGTTGCCGTTGAAGTGATTGAAACACATGATTCTGATAAATTGGATGGGTGAACAAATACTTTTGGCAATATAGTGTATGTTTAATAAATGCCTCTAACTTAAACACGGTTTGATCACAGAACCAAACATTTCCATTTTTCATGTGGCTGTACAGAGTTTTTCAATGAAGTAGGTTCTCCCTTTAATAACCAAATTCTATTCGTCTGTGTTTAATCCCAACTACTCTCTGCTTTGCCTGACTGGAAATAATATATAAGGAAAAAAAAAAAAAAAAAAAAATTCAAATTTTTTATTCAGTTATTCTTCTGTCAGGGCACAGAGCAAACTGGAGCAGTTCTGGATGACCGCAACTAATTCTCCAGTCTCTAAGCTTTGAATCTACTCTCAATATTTCTGCTCAAAGCAAATGAAAGCTTATAAAACCTCTGTCTATCTCCTGCTCACAGGCCCCCCTTTCCCTCTTTCTATTCCTCCATTATGGCTCTGTGCAATCACAGCTGCGTTGTGTAGACTAACCCACTGGGCCATCCATCACAGGTGGCGGAGATTGCTGTGGAAACTGGCAGCCATCCTGTCACTTGGCAAAAAATGCTTGGAAGGAGCCAAAAAGGCCTCTGGCAAACCTTGCACTGCTAAAGACTTTTTTGAATTTACCTTTAGGCAGGCAGGTCTATCAAGCTGTAATAGAATAACAAATGTATTTTACCTGGCAAAGAACTGGGCAATCAGGGCTCATTTCATCACAATGACAAAACAGTGTGTTGCCAATTTAGTGTCAGTGGAGAGCTGTGTGTGGAAAAAGCACACACACATACACAGCAGAGGAAAATGGCAAAGATGTTATGGGTTAGGGCCTTTGCCCAAGGGCTGAGTGTGTGGCCAGGCCTGGAGCCAACAATGTGCCCTTTTCCATTTTTCATAGGCTTTAAATTCTGATAGCAGTGAGCCTAGCAGACACTGGATACTGGCAATAGGCTTAGAACCAGGTCTGAAGATTTTTCCATTATGTATCGACAACAGGTTTATTACAGCAGGGTTTCTTATTACCCAGGGCAAAGTATATCAGCACTACTCAGAGATGGGCTTTAAATTCTGGTCCTTCAGGGAAATTAGGCCAACCAAAGGGCTACTTCCACATTTTGCTTGTTCACTACCTGCTAAAATTATTAACTTTTCAGAATGTGTTTATTGTTTTGAGTATGACTTTACCCAGCAATACTTCAGCAATACCCCAGGACTGTGTCAGCTTCATGAAGGTCCCAGTCAGATCCCATCTGTGGACTGTTTGCATGTTGACCCTGTTTTGTTGTCTGGATACTCTGGTTCCACTTAACTATCCAGAATATATAGATGGTGGATTAAATAGTAAGATTAGATTGCTCTGAGATGAGAATGTATTAGTATGCCTGTCTGTCTGTGTTGGCCCAGTAAAGGATTGTTGGATCTCCCAACCTGAAGATAGGGACCAGTTCATCGAACTGGGGGTTTTAAGCTGATATCTACTGGCAATAAAAGTGGAATAAATCCTGAACCTAAGCAACATGTGTCATAATGTTGATTTCTTTGTGGGGTTTTTGTGTTTTTTCTGTGTTCTCTGTTTAGTTAGGGTTTATTTTTAAGTTTCAAGTGTTTTCATGTGTACTGCCGGTTTTCCTTCTATATTGTTCACTAATTAGTAATTTGTTACACCTGTAACAAATTAAGTTTAACGCGTGGTTTGGCGCGGCAGTCTAATCTAAGTTTCGTCTAAGCTCTGTCTGAGTCTAGTCTGAGTTGTGTCCACATTTATTCTGAGTTTGTCTGTTGCACCTAGTGAGTCTGATCTATAAAATCTTTGATTGCAATGAAGATTAAAAGTATAATGACAAGACGGAGAAAGCCTCTTGGTTCCTGTCAACTCAAAACAACACCATTCCTGACAACATGACAAAGTTTCAGAGAATATAGAGAGCTGCTTTTAAATATGTCTGAAAATTAAGAAACTTGAGAACTTATAGGAACCAACTGAGGAGGGATTGAGTAAAAATAGCAAAATAAAGTCTGGATCAAATTTTTATATTTGTTCTATGCATGTACAACCTTTATTTTGAGCTTAATGAAATTAATGTAAATCTGAGTATATTGATTCAATAGAAAAACGGGAGGTTTATGCCTCTTTTACTGGCAGTTAAAGGCCACTTTATGCTTCTTTCAAAATAACAAGTCTCAAGCAAAGGACAACATCATAAAGGTCTGAGTACACAAAGATAAATGACTTAAAATGATGATTTTTCTTCAAAGTTTCCTTTAACAGCTTTTAAATGCAGACTTTCCTTATAAGCTTTCCAAATCATAAACACATTCAGTGTTGGAAGTGATGCAGTTTGGATTATATGAAGCCTCACTGCTGACAATGTCTTCTGATCAGCCAGCCAGAGAAACCCATTTCCTCTTAACGCATGAAGAGATTATGTTTTCCTTTTCAAATGGTTTTGTCTTTTTCATTTGACGGGGAGTTTTGAATTTGTGTTTTGAGAGTCTATGTAAGACTCGTGTTTTAAACTTCCTCTTCCTGCAATTGGTTCACTTTGTTCTTGATTTTCATTTTCTTTCCTGCGTGAAACGACGCAAATCAGGTGTACTGGCCCCTATGCAAACTGTATTTGTTCTTTTCATGACAGTCTGAACATTGCAGATTGGACACATACATTGTCATAATAAACCCCATAAGTATTGGCTGACGCAGGTACCTTAGTACCTGCAAGAAATGTTTTTTTTTCTTTTCTTTTTTTGTTCCAGAAAAATCAGGCAGAAAACCAGTCTCATATTTATGTAAAGTTTAACCTAAAGCAGCAGCAGATGCAGAGGGCAGCAGTCTACTGCTTACCAGGGGAAGGGCTCATCACTCACTAAGCAACACACAAAACTTGAATTCACAAAGAATCGATGAAGTGTCCCTAGACTTTTGTTGGATGCTCCAAAACATTACAATTTAAGTCTAAGACTTCCTCAGTGCCAGTGCTCACCTCTGGTCCTCTGGCACTTAGTCAATTGTGCTGCTGTTTCTGTGAGGAGAGTGACTAGATAAAGACCATGCTGGAACAAATGAAGGGCTTTGGGTGGCTTCATTTCTTCATGAGACAAACATTCTGATGCATGATCACAAATTTAGACATCTTTTCTGTCTGATAAAGGGACCACAGCAGAGACACCAAATAATTTAACTTGAGTCCAAGAAGGGAAAATAATCACAACAACAAACCTGCTGGAGCATCTGATTGAGACTTCAGTCAAAATGTAGCTCCAGCTGTAAGGATTCATCTAATACTACTTGATATGAGCAGTTGATGCAGAAGCTGCAGCTCAGCATAAAGCTTTTCAGCCTGTGCAGACGACATGTTTCATTTACAGTGGAAAGCCTTGTAAATGATCGTTCCTACATAACACCTGGTCAGGATATTCAGTTTTAAAAAATCAGCAAGCCTCTCTGTAACGCAAAGATTTACAGTTTGTTCATATATTCTGATGCATGATCACAAGAGGTTTACTATTCATTATAGCAGGGAAAAAACAAATATTACAGAAAGTACATTAAAGGGTGACACTTTTCCTGTCTTTGCAAAGATTGAAGTTAATAGAGGCCGACAACAGTGACATTAAAATAAGAAGTCTTTGAACTATATGATGGAAAAAAAACAATCAGATGTGGATGTTTCCACTTGTGCCTGCAGAGGGAAGTGTGGCACAGTGGAGTACTCCTGTCAGCTTCTTTAAAGGAACCAACACCCTTATAGCCTGTTGAACACAACAGTCAACCACAGGAAGACAGGAAGCACAGAGACTGCACAACCTCTGGAGGAGGACTGGAGACATTTAGGCACTCTGGTACAATGACATGAACGTCATAGGGGACAAGACAGCTGGACAACAAAAAAAATAAAATAAAATGAGAAACAAAGTTTTATAAAAGCATTAGTTTTATTACGGTAATTAAAATTTTAAGTTTAACAGTATTTTAAAAGTATCAAATGCTGGCTCTTGCTGCTCTGCTCGTCTGACCTTAGTGATGCCTTGGGAGTGTGAAAGGTGGAAAGACTTGGTGACCATCCATCCATCCATCCATCCATCCATCCATCCATCCATCCATCCATCCATCCATCCATCCATCCATCCAAATGGATGTTAAATGTGTGTATCCATTTAACAATTTAAAAACAAAAAATAAGTTTTTATACGTCCACTTTGCTGGTGATTTTAATAGATTTTTAACTGAAAAATCTCACAGCTATAAAATCTGTAAAAGTATTCTGTTGATTTTAAAGACTAGCTATTTAAACTTTAGCCATAGCAAACATATAGAACCCAGACTATAGCAAACTCAAGGAAGGTTTTACTACTGACTGATAATCTCATACGAACATGTCATCATTCACATGTTAATCTACATTTCCAGATAATTCTGACCATCTGCCTGATGCTGAATCTGCTTTTATAAATGAAATACCTCAGAGTCAACACAGTATGAACTCCTTTACACCTAGTTCATTATTTGTTGTCAAAAATGTTTGGGCAAATAACTAATTTAAAATTAGAACCTTGTATATATCCATTCATCTTCTGTACACCCTTGTCCCTAGTGGAGTCGGGAGGGTTGCTGGTGCCTATCTCCAGCTAACGTTCTGGGTGAGAGGCAGGGTCACCCTGTGTACACCGCATGGTACACAGGGCAACACAGAGACAGACAGGACAAACAACCATGCACACACACGCCTAAGGAGAATTTAGAGAAA
>NW_015113668.1:87770-100290 GCF_001443285.1 Poecilia latipinna | reverse complement strand
GAATCAAACCCAGAACCTTCTTGCTGCAAGGCAACAGCGCTACCAACGGGTCCACTGTGCAGCCCCTATACACACACACACACACACACATATATATATATATCAGGCACATCCAAGATACTGCACAGAACCCTCAAGCTCCCTGGCCTCTGGTAGAGGATCCGAGCTCAGAGGATGAAAGAGACCACCTGCGGAGGGTGAGAAGGGAATGTGTATTTTTTATTTTTTTTTTCTAACATTTGGAAATACTTTAGTTGGGAAACAGAGAAAACAGAAAAGTTGCTGCAGAGGGTCAAAGTAAAAATCAGTCATCTGCTTACGGACATGAGTCAGAAATGAAAATTCAAGTTTATATGGTTGAGTAGTTTTCTTGCAAATGGAAAGTTGTGGGTTCAAATCCATCATCGCCTGTCACATATCGAAGTTCTTGGACAAGACATTTACCCACAACTTGCCTATTCTATTTGAACGTGTGTGTGACTTGCAGTGTAAAATTGCTGTGAGTTTGTCAGCATGAAAAGGTGTTGAAGAATTTTTTTTTTTTTTATTAGCTTTGCTAGCTCTGTAACAATAGGAGCTGTTACACTGGCCTTTTTTATATTTTGTTCAAACATGTTGAAATTGGAAATGCCATATAAACTGGCAATATCCCATGCTGGAATATTAAGAGCTTTCTTTGGAAACCAAAGAAAGCTCTTCTGTTGCTGTGGGTCTGATTTTAACAGTGTGTGTTACTGTATATCAACTGCACTGTGGGTCAAGGAGCACACCAGCAGATTCTGTCATGTCAGCTGTGATGTAGCAACATTCTGTGATGCATTTACTCACCACAGATATGTTAGTCACAATTTGCTGTCAACACTTGTCATCTCAAGTTTATTCTGTTCTTGATGTGTACTGGCCTACAAGAGGGAAAACTATTTCTTTATGATGTGATTCTTTTTTCTAAAGGGAAACAGTCAGCAGCTTTAGATAAACTAAACTTACTGAGACAACTGATTAAACATCGTCCAAATGACAATGTTTTACATCAGTTTGGTAGGAATCATTAGGTTTTTGGCAAATTGATCTTATTACGATTCAGAAGACTAATGTGATTACAAATCAACTGATGACATAATCAATGATTACCCCACACACAGTATTTTGTGTATGTGTGTGAGAGTAAAATTGTATACGTGTGTGATATTTTAGTAGTGTATATGCGCAACTTTACTATTTTGTGTATGTGTGTGAAAGAAAAATTGTATGCGTGTGTCATGTTTTAATAGTATAGATGTGCAATTTTATTTTATTTTTTTTTTTGTGTGTGAGTCTTTATTAGTGCATGAGAGACAAAACATAGTTTTTGTCCTAAACAGCCCCTCATATTTAGGAGTTAGCATGGGTCACTTGATGTGCTTTTGGTTACAGTGTTGTTTTACTTTCACCTCAGTGTTGAAATATGTAGCATGATTTATGTTATTTTTTGTAATTTCAGTGATTTCCTTTATATTTCACATTGCCTTCATGTGGCTTGAATCCTATCCAAGGAATTTTATTTCAGCATGTCTTTTTTACCACAAACAGTCAGGATGCCAGAGTTATATACTCCTCACATACCAGTTTTCTGTATTGCACATTTTGTGTTTTTTAAAATTAGTTCCATAGAAAATGAACAAGAGGATTGCCCTGTGATGAAGCAGTTGCTTCAGTGAGGCACCACACCCAGCTGCCTGTTAGGGTGAGGATAAGCGAATATTGACAAAGGATGGATGGATGGATGAATATTAAGACAACTGAGACATTTGTTAATCAAATCAGAATTGCCCAGCTCTACAAATTGATGTAGCAAAAAACAGATTGTTTTTCCTCCTTCCCCTCCAGGTGACTGGCATTGTGCAATACGAACAGATGAGAAAATATGCATAAGAAACACTTGCTATCTCCTTAACAACATCACATAACAGTGCTGAGATGTGCTCCTCTATCACCTCCACCCACAGCACATATGGAACTGGCATGTGGGCTTGAGAAGTGCCCAGATTTTTAGATGTGTTTACTTTCATGCCATCTCCTATATTATGTAACCTGTACAGCATGCTACATGGAAGAATAAAGCTATTATGAACCATCAATTTGGAGCTTCGGATTCTGATAGTATGTACAGTTAACCTTAAACACGCTCCCAGGGTTCATTTGATAAATTAAATACAAAGCACAACTTGAAATGAGCCTAACTCCAAAAACTCCAAAAACCTATGCAGTCTGGATGGATTATATGGATAATCAAGTTAGCAAACCAAGACAAAGGACATAAATTTTCATCTGCTGCTCGCTGTGATTCCTTCTAACCCCTAACTCTCCCTCATATGGCTCTCACTTTATTTGAAAAGTGTGTTTAATGCAGATATGAAATTCTCCCTACATCTCCCACCCAAACCCAAAGGCATTGGGAAAGAGGGAACAGTGTCACTGCTGCAGCAAAAAAAGAAGTAAGTAGATTTACTCACAGTTTCGGTACTGAAAAAAGCGGGAAGGGTAAAATCAGGAAAAAAAGACAGAGTATGATGACATTTTCTCCTTACCGACTGTATTAGTGACATCTTTTTGCCCTCTGTGAATAAATAGTTTAAAAATGTATATTCATGTTTCCTTTTCTGGCGGACATCCAAAGTCTAAACATCCATGAAGAAAGTGTTGCTAACAGCAGGACCGGAAGGACATTAGGGACACAGGACACAGGACTAGACAGAGACAGCAGTTTAAAAAAAGATCTACCTGCTTCCTTATCTGAATTTCAAAACAACAAAGATGAAAGTATTTATTTATCTCTAACATTTCTCGAGTCTTTACTGCATGACCGTCAGCTCAGAAGCCAAAAATGTATTCATCTGTTTCCAGGGAAAGATGCAATGAAATCACCTTTAACATTTGGAATGGTGAATTGATCTCTTATGAGAAGAATTTTGTTGTTGTTGTTGTTTTTTAAATGAGCAAATGTGTTCTTCTACTGAGGTTTTAATTTTCTTATGTGCTTTTGTCACTACAAAATATCTGTTGCAATTGGTGGATTGTGTTATTGAAAATATCCACTCTAACCAAATACTTTGCACTGCAACTTTACCCACTATAATTAGCTACAGCAGTAGCTTTTTTTATGTGTCTGAGCCAAATGAATATCAGCTTAAATATATTTTTACCTCCAGTTTAGTCCTCCATGTCTGCACCACCGCACAACATCATAAGACACTGTTAAATATTAACGCGAAACTGATGTGCTTTTCACTTGTTGCTTGTGAACAAGTTGAGTTTAGTTTTGTGAAGATTTAGAAATTTGTACTGTTTGAGTGTTGTCATTATCTCAGAGAGACCAGATGTCATGAATAAATTGAACATTAAACATAATGCAAGTTAAAAGTGTTACATCATTTTCAGCTTTCTTTTTTGCATTTTGCATTTGTTAGCAGGGTAAATTGACAAAGATAATGCAGTATTTTAATTTCACAGTAGAGAAAGCTATATAGTTTGTATAGGTATAGGTAAGTAGGTACCTATACCTAAAAAATGTCTGGGTAACACTTTATTTGAAGGGGGGTGAATAAGACTGTCATGACACCGTCATAAACATGACATAACACCTGTCATGAACATGAATAAGCCTTCATGAATATTTATGACTGTTGTCATAAAGCGTCATTCGGTAAATTATGACACTTTTAATACAAGGTTGACATTATTCAAAATGTCTTTGTTATGACAACTTGACATTAACCAAGACATCATTACTGTTTAAACTTTACCTTTAATAACATAAAGTTACCTAATTTTTAAAGTGCAATCAATAATACTTTTATAACAAATTCATATCAGTAATGATTTCTTGGTTAATGTCAAGTTGTCATAACAAAGACATTTTGAATAATGTCAACTTTGTATTAAAAGTGTCATAATTGACTAAATGATGCTTTATGACAACAGTCATAAATATTCATGAAGGCTTATTCATGTTCATGACATGTGTTGTGTCATGTTTATGACAGTGTCATGACAGTCTTATTCACCCCCCGTTCAAATAAAGTGTTACCAATATCTGTATTGATATTGGTTTTTGGCCAAATGAGTTTTAGTATATCGGCATATCGGATATCGATCAAAAATCTGATATTGTTCATCCCTAAAACACTCCCTTCAATCTCATATAAATTGTCTTATAGGAGTGAATTTTGGATGTTACACCAAAATGTCTCATACACATGCTTATTAGCACTCTTATTTATTGAGCAATCAAATGTTAGTTCTTATAGGACTTATTAGAAGAAAATGTATGTATTGTTTTTATGAAACAGTATATCTACTCTATGACAGATATATTCATGTGTCAGTTGGGACTATAATTTCTTTCTTCCATGTCTTAATTTCACAATTGCAAGGAGAACATTTCCTGTCACTTATTAGTGGAACGTGAAACCTGAAATAGAACATAAAAACGTTTCAGTGGAAGATTAGTGTTTTGATGTCACGCAAGGCTGATATTCTCATTCATTCTGATGGGGCAGACAGCTGTATGCAAAATGATATCAATAAATAAGCTGATCAGGTTGTGATGAGAAGTAAAACAATACAATCTAATAATAAACATGTTTCATTATTAACTTAATATTTGAAGTTTCTGCTGAATATGAATAAAACACTGTATGCTTATTAAAATTAATCTTGTGTAGATTTCAGCTATAGCTCTGGAGCTAAACGGTAATTCCAGAGGACTCATAATCTTCAAGGTGCAATGGCAGGATAGGCATGATTTACTAGTTGATGCTTTTTCTTACCTATGAGCCATGTGAAGTGTTCAGATTCCCCTTGAACACTGTCCTGTCCTATGCCCTTTTTTATTTTTTTTCAAAATTAATTTTTGATAAAAATTGTATCCTGTGCCAAAGCACATAAAGTGCAGATGGAAGGTGAAAGTTAAAATGGGGATATGAAGTGCAGCATTGGCTGGATAGAGATATATCAGCCTCACTGTCAGAACATATATGATGAGTCAACCCTAAAAGCTGATAAGAGATCTATAATAACCAAAAATAGTTGAAAGTGAAAAGGTTTTCTAAACTGCAGATGGCACAGAAGTTCTCACTTCCAGTTAAAGCAACATGACTGTCAGTTAGAGCTGCAACTTTGTAAGGCTCCTCAGCTCTCTGGTCTCTGAGGGGGGGAAATTAACCTCAGATCCAAACTTTTCATGAGCGAGGAAGAGAAACTGATAATGATGACAGATACCAGGTTCTCTTGGTCCTTTGGGAGGAAAGTTAAAAGAAAAGTGAGGTTTGTTGGGACTCACTCCTGATTTACTGGTGGGAAGAGATGTGAGTGGGAGGGTGTTTGGATGGAAAGAAAGGGGGTGTGGAGATGAAAAAGAGCATTGTCAGATTGTATCACTCCCCAAAGGAGAAACGTCAAGCCCCTTAGCCCGTGCCTAAGTGCTGCAGGTGACATTTGTCCATACAGCTATGACTAAAGAGCAAGCCAGGCGACCCTGCCTGAACACCAATCATCTGCCTGGCCCATCTCTGCCACAGTGCTAAAATGAGACTGTCATTTTGTACCGCTGTTCTTTCACTACATGTCACTGCATGGGGAAAAAAAAGATAGATGCTCTTCCTTTATTCGTTCTTATTCAGAACCCGACTCTTTGTGGTAGGATTAGCTGATATGGAGCACTGATGAAGTTCAGACAGCTCAACTGGGCACTAAGATACGTCTTCATTATGCCTAAAGTGCTCCTAAAACATTATCATTAGCCTTGAGAGAGCTAGATGGCAGGCCGCGGTCTGGAATGGGGCTGCCATGTAAAGGCCTGTCATTTTAAAAGACGAATCTGACCGCCTGTGTCAGGTTTCTAACTGCTTCCATACAGTCAGATGTTCTTGTGGATAACAAATGCAGCTGAAGTCAGTTTTTGCCATGAAAATTTTTAAATTTTTATGAGATTGAATTTGTCTCTAATTTCAATGAATGTTATTTTAAAACCAGATTTAAATTGTCCTACACTTAAAGGAAATTAGTAAAAACTCTTCTGGCATAAAGGCAGCCATGACCTTCTGTGCTCTTAATCCATCCATCCATTTTTTAACACCCTTGTCCCTTAGTGGGGTCGTGAGGGGTGCTGGTGCCTATCTCCAGCTAACACCCTGGACAGGTTGCCAGTCTGTCACATGTGCTCTTAATCTTAGTCACCATATAGGTGTTTCTGTGCTGCTTACACATGTAAGGGCAAAATGTAGTATTTTGCAGCTGAGAAGTCTGATGTTGTTCCTCTGAAAGATGCTAAACAAAAATACAGGCAAAATACAGGGAAGCACATCGTGAAGGTTAATTATAATGGTGATTGTGGATGTTCCTACCGTATACAGCTGGCTCTGTATTTAAACTAAAAATGCCTTATCAAATGAGTCACAAATTTGTCAAAACCAAGTTATCAAGTTTCAAGTTTTTATCCATTTTTAGGTTGACAAAGTGTTCATCAATCAATAGGTATTAGGTGCCAGACTGATGGTTTAAAGATCCATCCAATAGAAACATCTCTGTAGAGTTGTAGCTCTTGTACAGAATGTGGTATTTCATGCCAGCTCTAAAAGGTAAGTTGAAAAACATTTTAATTCCAAACATGCTTTTCAGGTAAAGGCACAACAAGCCTTGATAATTGGGAAGCTTTCAATATCCAGAAGCAACTTGGGAGAACTGTGACAAAATGTTAATACGCTTTTGAAGGAAGCAGAAGAAAATGTTGCCTGAGTGAATTTAAACTTCCTAGCTACACCTGTGTTCGCCTCCAGGCTGCTAGTATTTGAAGAAACATAAAACAATGTTGTTTTTCTTTCTCTCCTTTTTTCACCCAATTCTATGGAAAGTGAAGAGTGCTATATTACAATCAATAAATATGAAAAAAGGATATTAATGAGTCATTAATTTATTTTAACAGGAAATAAATACAAATATAATCAATCAAACATAGAATTAATTATATGTATATTAAATGCGTGGAGTTCATTTTAAAACCGACATCTAAATATTTCACAAATTAACTTATTTCATGCTTGTATGTTGAAGCACATCGTGTAATAATTCAAACTGTCAACTGCACCCATCAAACAGAGTGGGGGGTTCGGGGCACACCCTGACGTCTGATTGTTATTTATTGTCAAGACTGAGCACTAGCTGGTGTAAGCTAGTGGGCGGGGCTAACATTGACCTTGAAATCTATGGTAGCTTGCTCCATGAAGGACCACTGTGAGCTCTCTGGTTAACTTATCAGACATGATTCAGACCAAACTACAGATGTAGAGACTGGAGTTTCTTACCCAGATTTTATAGTAAACAAATTGCACAAATTGTTGAAGTTATTTTCCCACATCAAATGGAAATATGGGATAAATTAAGTATTTTTGAATGTATATTGACAGAGTTAAATCATAATCACTTTTAATGTTTAAACTTGATTGTAGTTCTCTGCTCCGAGGTACCATAATTATACATACTCAGCAACACAACAGTGTTTTGTTTCTACCACTTTAGAGTCATAGTCCATCATCACTCCTGTTAGGTTCTGTGTTTTTCTGTGTTTTGAGTTTCTTTCTGTGTCTAGTCCTGTTTTTCCCTGTGAGTCTCTGTGCTGTCTTGATTGATCCCAGCTGTGTCTCGTTCCTGTGATTACCCTCCCAGTGTATTTAGTCCCACCTGTTGTCTGTGTTCCTCGTCGTAAGTCATTTTGTCGTTTGTCTGCTTGCCATTACAATCGAACTGTATAGTCCTGTGTTGGTTAAGGTCTCGTCTTCAGTTTTTCAGTTGCTACATGTATTAGCTGTGTGCTCGTGTTCCTGCCGTGCCACCTGCGCTGGACTGTGTTTGAGCTATATTCATCATAAATTCATCATCTTCATCACAACTTCGGTCGTCAGCGTTCATTCTCACCACCACAAACCACAACTCATGACAACTCCTTCAGCAGTTCTTATCTCTAGAGTCACTGGGTTGGTAGCTCACTCAATTGGACTTTATTTCAAACCTCCAGATTTATTATGGTGATCCCTTACTTCTATCTGAAGCAGAGCCTCCTCTCTTTGACGAAGCACCTCCACATCCTCCTCACTGATCTCAGACAGGAAAGCCTGGACTCCTTCCTCATCACCTACTGCTTCTCCAAACAGTGGGTCCTCTTGGATCAGGTCACTGGATGGAGTCTGGGGACTCTGAGGGCACATTAGATAACACAAACATTAGAATCATCTATAAAGTTGTCATGTAATTGAACTAAAACCTGTAGAAAACATGCAAACATGACATGAATACCCTGGTGTTTATCTTCAGTTGAAGTAACCTTGACAGGTCAGAGTTCTCACTAAAACCAGCAAGATAGAGCACATCACCCCACTTCTTAGGTTCTTCCACTGGCTGTCTGGAGCTCAGAGAATTAAAACACTTAAAAACACTAAATGGACTTAACACCAAAATACATTAAAGATCTTCTGTTGTTGGATCAACCTTCCAGACCACTCAGGCTTTCTGGTTCTGGACTGCTCTGCATCAGAACCAGAACCAAGCATGGAGAAACAGTATGCAGCTTCTATGCACCACAAATCTGGAACAAACTTCTAGAAAACTGGAAAGCAGTTGAAACACGGAGCTACATTAAATCAATGCTAAATGCCCACCTGTTTAGAGTTGACTTTCATAAATTCTAACTGGAATATTATTAATTTTAGTCATTATTCCAATGTTTTATGATAATTTTTATCCTTTTGATTATAACATTTGAGAATATGTGACATTTGTTGCTTTTTTGTTTTGTGTTTTCATCTTATAAACACCTTAAATTACCTTTTTGTTGAAAGGTCACAGTGGTTCTCCTGTCACTTGCATAAATTATGCAGCTCCCTGTCAGAAACAACCAATCAGAGCCAGGAGGAATGTTTTAGCAGAGTTGATCACACTCATGCTCTCCATAACAAACAGCATGGATCAAGCTGAAGATTGACAGCGGGCTGTAGCTGTGGTAATGAAACAATTTAACATTACAGGAAAACCATTTTTTTAAAAGTATGAAACATTGAAATGAGAAATGTTCAGTGCTGCTGAAACCTTTAGACATGATTGTAGCTGCTACCACATACTTTCTGAAATGGTTTTTAAACAGGTGAGTATTAAAACTATACTAAGACGCTGCAGTAATGTCCTGGGAATTCAATTCTGTGCATCTTTTCATAACAACTGGAAAAGAAATTGACAATAAATAATGACAAAATGTCTGTTTAGTGCATTTTGCTACAGTGACTAAGTGAATGTAGAGCCACATTTATTCCACATGCTCCCACTGAAACATGCAAAGGAAAGAAAACAGAACAGGAGCCAGAGTTAGAAAAAGGCATGGTTTCCTTTTTTTGCATTGCTAATATGTTTCACTTTTGTGAGGTTGATTGCACAGCTACTTCCTTGTTGAGGGGCCAGTATGTGTCAGAGCGCAGGGACCAACCTGGGCTGACTCACAGCGCTGTGTCTATTGGCCAGTGTGACTCACCAGTCAGCTAATTCTGTAACAGTGTGCTCACTCCTCCACAAAGATACACGCCACTGTGGAATGAATTAGTTTAGCAAACAGATGAGGGGAAAAAAACCGTCAAGACAATCATGCTGACACTTTATTCCATAAGTTCACAAGCTGCTGACATGCTCAAACAACTTCAAGTTTCCTCCTATTGATTTCTAGTCCATTATGATGGTTATTTTAAAGAAGTGTGTGGGGAAACAGTCGATACCTTTGGTTGAGAAAATGCTTGCGGATGCATATGTATGAGATTCAAAATGTCGCCTTTCATGATTTGATATTCTCCCACTGCAAATGTTTTTACTTGATCCACAGTGCATAAGATGTTTTTAGACCAACTAGTTGTTCCATAGCACACCCACTGATTAGTGAACTTGCCAGGACACAATGAAAGTGGTCAGAGAAATATAATTTACCATTCAGCTTTCCACCCCCGGAGGCCTCTCTGTCGCATTCTTGCAGACCTTGCTAATGTGCCTTTCAGAGAGAAACAAAATAATTTATGTGACTTTCGTATCATAAAAAAAGATGGATTGTAGGGGTTCTATGTGGAAACAAATGTTCCTTATTAAACCGTTTCTGCCAGATCAAGCTTCCAGTTAAGAGTACAGTAAATGTCATTGAATAACTCTGTTATTAGAACACAGAGCTGCTGACAGAACCAAACACTTATGCCCCCTTTGTTCTATATTATTGCTTCACTAAGACATAAAAAAAAAAACTGTCCAGAATGTGGATGCACTTTGCAGGGTCTTGGTGAGACCTTCTGGAGCACAGCACTTAAATAGACATAAAACAACAAAAAGGTTCTCAGATTACTAAACCCTTGTGCGTGTGAGGACTGAGGCAAACATACGAGGACTAAGGCAAATGATACAAGTGATACGGGTGTGAGGTCAGTTGGACCCCATCTGTAAACACAAGGGTTAAAGCATGAACAAAACATCGGCATGGAGATAGGGTAATCCTTTTACCATGGTGGCTGTATATAATGGGTGGGACAATAAGGGCATCAATAAGGGCATAGTGGCAATGTGCTCATTCAGTGAGGAATGTGAAACTGGGTGGGCACTGCTGACCAACTCATCAAACCCACATCAGGCTGTTGCAGTTCTCCAAATAAGTCCCAGTAATTCTTTTGGACCAGCAGCTGCTCTAGTAAGCTAAATGTGCTTAACTCACTGCTATAGATTTAACCACAACCATTTTAAAATTCAACTCAACAAGTAATTTGTGTTCTCTCTGCCAGTGACGTGCAGTTGGGGAAAGGCGGTGCCTCATCTGACGTCAAACAAAAACAATTTGTCCACTTGATTGTTTTATAAATGTGTAGAACCATCAGGTTTTAAAAACTGTATCATTTCAATATTTTTATAGTTGAAATGCTGAATTTACTCATTACATGTTCAACATGGGAATACAGTGAGGTGCAGCAGTGAGGAGCTGTGCCTCATCTCTGGAGGTTTACTATCACACACTGACTGAAGCAGGCAGCAGGCACATTCATTGCTGTCTCTCTTTGTATCAGGAATATATTTGATCACATATGTGCTAAACATATTGATGTTCCACAGCCTGTCTAGTATACTTAATGAATCTGTGTCCTTCTGATTGGCCATAAATGCACAGTACAAATGCAATGGGTGACGCAGAAAGTAAATGCTGCATTGATAGGGGGCAGCATTGATCCCTCTGAGACAGATAGATAGACAGACAGACAGACAGACAGACAGACAGACAGACAGACAGACAGATAGATAGATAGATAGATAGATAGATAGATAGATAGATAGATAGATGGATGGATGGAGGTGATTTTCTTTGTGTAAATAAATCACACTTTCACCCAGACCTCTCATTTCATCTCATTTCAGCTCATCATGCCACTCTCACATGAATGATGGTGGAAAAAAAGGAAGATTTTCACCCACTGCATCAACTCACCTTCTTCTTGTCTTTCTGTGCTGAAGGGAGCAAGGCCCTTGATCGCTCTGCGATTTTCTGCAAGAGAACCAAATGAACAGACAGGGTCAAGAGAACGGATTTCTCCTCTATATTAAAATATTTTTTTATATCCCTGCCTCCATGTGAACAGATATGTATGGTTTTCTGCCAGAAATGCCAGTTGATTTATCTCCAAACAGCCAATGGAACATGGCTTTGAATTCCAGCTACCTTCTGAAGATCCCCGTAGCGCTGCACAGAATCTGAGAGTTCAGTCTTCAGTCTGGTCAGACGTAAACGATCTTGCTGTGCAGCAAAACAAGATTAGCTTTAATTAGCACAAGTATTGTGTAATCTGCTGTTTATTCTTCAATTGACAACCCATGAGGGAGGAGTGGCAGCATAAAATACCCGTGAAGAGCCGCTGATTATATCAGAGAGTTGTTTGATGAGAAGACTTGTGCTGGTGATGACTTTGTTGGTCTGCTGCTGAGTGGAATGTCTGGGGCAGAGACAGAGACAAAGTTCTGTCTTATAGGAAGGCATGAGATGACATGTTCTCAGCATAGATATCGAAGCCATACATATAATCCACTGGTCACTTTATTAACCACAAACACAAATCAATTACCAAAAATAGCAAATATCAATAAGATTTGCTACCTGGATCACAAAGCCTATTATTTATAAATAATGCATTATGAAAATTTATTGACTGTGTGAATTTTCAAACAGTGTGTATCTTATTTAAAGTAAAAAATTAAAAGTTACCAGAAAATATCCAAAAGTTGTTTTCAAAACAAGGATTCTCAGGGGAAAATGTAAATTCAAAGAGCAGAACCACAAGAAGAAGTTTTATTAGGGTTTCAGTCTGTGGTCTGAAACTATGGAGCAGT
Organism: Poecilia latipinna; assembly: GCF_001443285.1. NCBI lineage: Eukaryota > Metazoa > Chordata > Actinopteri > Cyprinodontiformes > Poeciliidae > Poecilia > Poecilia latipinna. Next base: position 87,870 of record NW_015113668.1, on the reverse strand, counting down.
GTGACCGTGTTCAAACATTAAAAACATTTCAGACTTCTGTATAAGGAAATGCTCTAAACCAGTGGTCCCCAACCCCCGGTCTGTGGACCGGTACCGGTCC
>NW_015113668.1:79956-82306 GCF_001443285.1 Poecilia latipinna | reverse complement strand
CAAAAAAAGACACTAGCTTGATTATATTATGCTATTATGTTGTTATGGCTCTATTAGCATCAATATTATCGTTGCTGTTGTTGTTCATAAAGCTAATATTAGTAATACTCTTATCTATGAGAATATTGTAAGAACATGATTGATGTACTGCATCTGGGTGTAGTAATGTATTGCTACAATACTTATACAAAAGAAGAAATCAGAACAGCTCTTGCCTTGCTTTCCACCATCTCTGGCTGTATTGTCTGTTTTGTTGGTGCTTTACAAAGAAATTTTGGCTTAAACATTTCACGTTTATGACTAGCTATAGTTTTGCTGATGCAGGACTACCCACCGCATTAACAATGGCTGTGGCACCCATGTAGAACAGGCTACATCTCAGAGAGAGAGGTTTATCTGATCTGTGTGTCTGAGGTCAACGATGACCCATAAAATATTAACCGGTTTCAGATGAACACACACAAACATTGACCTTCTGATGGCAGCAGATGTTTTAGAGACTTCTTCCAGACTAAAAGACAAACAACATTTAATTGTCAACACAGAAAGATCAAGTGAGTTTTTGTGGGTTGTTTACATGTTTGTCTTGTTTTCACAGTATATCATCCATGTGCTGTGCATTATTGCACAGCATATGACTAAAAGGTCCAACTTGTTTTAAGTTTGGTCCCTTTTCCTTGGTTTCATGTCAGGAAATATTTAACAGTACTATGTTAAATATTGTTTCATTTAAATCAGATGAATACCTGCTCCACATTTTTTTCCCTCAGTGTTTGAAAACATATTTACACTTCCATTCAATAGTGCTGCAGTACCATGCTGTGCCAGTAGGAGAGAGTACTGGAGGTGATGTTTTCTCTGGCACTGGGTTCACTTTCCTCATAGTCAATATTTTTCTCAGTTCACTTTTCAAGTTTCAAAAAAAAAAATGACAATGCTATTAAAAAAATGTTTGCAAAGAGTTTTTTAAGTGATTGTGAGCATTTGATACGTGGGTCTGGTGTTCTCTGACTAATCAGTTCACATAGATATCTCACAAACAACACTTCAGAAAATTCTCCATATTAGAAAACCTGTCCAGGAATTACTAGTTTTTATCAAGATAAGCAAGTTTAGCTTATGGAGATGCTAAACTTATCCACATGCTAAACTTGTCCACAAGTTTAGCAAGTGGTTCACAGCAAAAAAATACCTGTAAAACAATAACCTTGTTCAACTGGGCCTTAGCCACTCACATTCAACAGAATTGCTGATAAAAACACAATGTGTTACCAGGAGAAAAGATAAAAACATATAGTGTATAGCAGTGGTTCCCAAACTTTTTCTTCTACGCCAAACTAGGACTCAGTTTGAAATGTTATTAAATAATTAGCATGCATTTCTCTGTAAAAGGTGAGTTCACGGATTGTGCTTTTTTTTCCCTTTGTCAATAAAATAGTGACCTAATTTGAAAATTCTCAAATTGGCCTGGAAATCAGATGATTTTAATGATGAACTTTGTTCATCATTAAAAACCACTGACTAGTGGATTTGTTTGGATATATAAGTTGATAACAGCTGACTATGCTGTATTTTGTGCATGCAAACATCACAACATGTTCAGTTTTAGTGACTGGAACCTAAGAGTGATTCATAGAAACAGACTGGTGAGACTCTTTAAACATGTTTCCCACTATAACTACTATTACTCTCTACTACTACTATCTATGAAATATGTGCTGTTGTGAATGGTAAGAAGCAAACAGCTTATCCTGACTGAAGCATTCTAATTATTTATTTATATCCTTAAAAGCTTAATTTCATTATAAACCCATGTTTAAGAAAGGCAGCTTTCTTAAACATGGGTTTATTTCCTTTGAGTAACATAGTGATGATTAACCTAACTCAACATTGTAACATTTATACTCTTCTGAAACTTCTTTCATGTTTGCTTTTTGTCTGTGACAAGCTCTGCTCAGGGAAGAGGTAGAACGTACAACCATTTTCATAACTGCAGCATGTCTCCTAGAAAGTCAGGTTAAGACTGTTATTAAATATTCATGCTGTCAGGTCGTCCTGGGGTTACAATACACACATCACTCCTCTGTGCAATTTTCCTGACTTGACACTGTGTCGGTCTGGTGTGCAGAGATGGGCTGCTACACAAAAACGGCTCAGCTATGGTTACTCAGATATTGATCCCCATAAAACTGATGGCAGGGGAAGGACCGGTAGACCACAGAAGACGCTTGTCAACATAACTTTGGGTCTGTTGGTTAAAAAAAAAAAAAAAAAAATATATATATATATATATATATATATATATATATATATATATATATATATATATATATATAAAAAATTATGTTAT
>NW_015113668.1:61303-76646 GCF_001443285.1 Poecilia latipinna | reverse complement strand
CAGTATTACTTTTTTAAAAGGCTTTATTGGCTCTAGTGACCTTTATTTGATAGTTAATTGACAGGAAAGTTGGTAATAAGAGATGGGGAAAGACATACGGCAAAGGTAACTAGGCCGAAAATTGAACCTGTGACAGCTTCGTTGAGGACTAAGGCCTCCATACATGGGTTGTGCTTAACCCCTGTGCCACCACAGCACACCCAGTATTACTTTATTCTTATGTAATATTCTAGTCTTACATGTCTTGTTTCCTTCAGTTGTAAGCAAACTCTCATAAATCATCATAATAAATGGAAATAAAGACTTGAAAATGTCGGTTATTTTAAACAACTTTTCATTCAACTCAGTATTTATGATAAAAAATGAAAAAGAAATCTTTCAGTAAATATCAGAACAATGTAAAGCTGTATCAATTTTTAAATCACACCTATTTGACATTTGTCAAAAAGTAGTCAATAGAATTTTTATGGAACAACAGAAGTCAAACTCTGTTAATTTCTGAACCTAGGATGAAGAACAGTTTGGGAATATAATCCCAAACACTGCAGCAAATCTACAACAGAATGACTGAAAATGAAAATAAAGCTTTATCCATCCATCCATTGTCTATATCCACTTATCCTTGTAGGCTTGCAGGTGGTTAGTGCCTATCGCCGCTGGTTGTTGGGTGAAATCTATATTTTCTATAATAAAACAGTAATCTATGATGGATAAAAAAAATAAAATAAAATAAAAATAAATAAATTAAAAAAAACTTTTTAATTGAATTAATCAGCTCTTTCTTAATGAATAACCAACCGTTTTCTGGTGTCACTGGGAGAAACAGAACAGATATCTTTAAAATGTCAGCTATCATTTAAAAATACCGTCTGACCCATGCATTGGTGCTGATGATCTGTAATGATTCATCAGTGCGTCAGCAGGAGTCCCACTCACAACAATCAGATCCCGTCCACCTCTCTGGACCTGAACAGCATCACTGCCCAGCAGGAAATCAGCTGGTCAGAGTCCTGCCACTACCTGCTTCCAGTTATAAACAGCATGGTGAAAGTGGAGATGCTTATTCTGCAAATTTCAATCAGCCACTCTGGTCGTATGTTTCTCCTGTGTGTCTGCCATTTGCTTTTCCTTTGGGGCTGGGCTGGTTGTGATGAGGGAAGCTGGGAGCAGCTGGCTGCAGGGGAAGGTGTGAGGCTCGGGGGAGGCATCGAGTGGGATCTGCATTCTGCAGAGCACGATGAAGGAGTGCTGGCTGTTCTTAGACTGCGGTCATAATTTCAGGATTCTAACTGATAGTGTCCAATTTTCTGAGCTCTGACGATCTTTTAACATACATGCTGGAGTTGCTTCTCTCAGCCTGCTGCACTCGCATCGATTCACCTGACAAATCAAAATGTTTTTTTAAAAGCAAGCAATGACTAAAGTCACAAAAAGCAAGAGTACTATGATGACACCTTGCCAACGTAAAAGTGGAGTCAATTCATCACAGCAGCCCAGTCAATATCTTAGCTGAAAACATCAAGCAGCTTTCAGAATTCTTCTTCTCAGTTTATCTGATGGCAGTGGAATGATCTGAAGCAGAATCTGGGTGAACAATGTGATCAGGTCAGTTTGTAGCAAAAAGCAGATTATTTTCCAGATTTATTTCCACTGTTCACCAAATACGAAAAAAATAAGAATCAGAGGGACACATCTTTGAAGTTCTGTAAAGTTTGTTCTGTGCACCTACAATATCTCCACATCTTAACTGAAAAAAAATATTAACATTCATTCATAGACTTTAAAAATTTACATGAGACATTTTTAACTTGTGATTCCTGGTTCACCAGGAATATACCTGTTTCTATGTCATAAAGAAAAAGCCCTCTTCACTGCTATCATACACAAAGGTGCAGGTTTGGATTCCATGTGACATCTAAATATGCATTTCAGATGAAATATACACCTACAGTTACTCATGCATGGCAGGAAAGCAACAGGACCCCACACTAATGTGGGTTTGAGAGGGAAAGTGATGCTGGCTGGTTGTGTAAGAGTGGAGGAGGATGAGGTGGAGAATCACATCAACACAATGTGTGAATAAATATCTGTGGCATATTCTACCTTCTCCCTGCTGTAAAAAAAAGTGGTTTTTATCATTTATTGTCTATGTAAATTTGAGGTGATATTAGGTTGTTGCAGATTAACTATTAATTCATAATACTGTGTAGTAGAGAAATGGTACATGTTTTTAATTTAGACAGTATTGTGTCTAATGTTCAGGATTATTAACAAAAATGGAACTTGTTATGATTTTCTTTTGGAATTGTTTTTTTTTTTCTTGCCTCTGCTCCATGAAGACCAGATTATATGAGTGTTCCTATCAACAGGCTCTTCCACTGTTAACATGGGACGTTTGGCTCTTTCTCTGATGAATAGTTCATTTGGTTCAGCTGGCTGGGCGTGATGGTAGCTCTCCTAGAGTGAACTAAAGTTTTGTATAAGCCGTGTATCAACACTGCCAGTCGTCATGTTGTCCGAAGTTTCAATTAGTGGGTTGGCCATTTACTGCCTGTCTTCTCCTTTGTTTCTGTTACTGTTGAGTAAAGACAACCACAAAAAACTACTGAAAATTTTAAAAATCACTATAAAATTATGCACTAAGTTATGTTGGTCGCATGACAAAAACAGACAATGAAACGAAATGTGGTAAAATATAAAAAAAATGTGCATAGGATTGTGAACATTACAAGTACTGTAAACTGTGGGCTAACAGAGACTGTGAACAAGCAGTGGCTCTACTTATACATAAATCTGGATTACAGCTGAATGAACAAAAGCATCATTCTGTGTAAATCTTTTGGAACAACTGGATTCCTTGTTTCTTTCTCTTTTTTATCGAACAGCATCAATGCAGTAGAAAAATACAGACAGGTAAAAGTAATAGCAGCCAAGCATTGAAAGCTTCCAAGGCTGTCATAAAATTGTTGGATGGAATTGATGACATGCCAACTAAAACAGCAGGAGGTGATGCATTTTAAACGGGTGCAATCATCTTAGATTGGACACTTTGTCAACAATGTAGAATCTGGCCATTTGCAGAAGCTTGGCTGAAAACAACAATCAATAGGATTTTAAAAACAAAGAGAAAATAAGAATGCTTAGCCGTAACAGCAAGGGTGTGTATGCAGACGTGTGCGTGTGTGTGTGTTTGCGTGTGTGTGTGTGAGACTCACAGGCTCTGTCGTAGCTCTGTTGTATCTCTGGAAGTACCGAGTGACTGAAGATTTTTCTCCAAGGTGACAACTGAAGAAACAAATGCATGAAACAAACTTTTGAGGACATCAAAGGATCTCACACACACTTCCAGACACTTTAAGAATCAGTTAGGCAAGCTTAATATTTTTAAAGAATACATTGGAATTGTTTCAAAATGACCACTTTGTTTTAGTAATGTTAATAATCACAAAATCATCCTGTCAATAAATATCCACAGAATAAAATTTAAATCCATTGTTGTGTTCTAATAGAATAATGAGTGTACGGTAGCCAGTCAATCCAGACTACCGTAAGAATGGGAGCTGGGGAAAATACCATTATTTCATAATACAGGAAATTTAGGGCAAAATACTGATACAGGAGCACTGCAGGTAAGAGGGGTAAAATACATAAAATACGTACCATTTCTTTCCCTTCATGCTGATTGGCTTAAACTAGGCAACTCTTGGAGTCTGAAGTATTAGCAGATTTTTTCTACTTGCAGCTGTGGTCACTGTGTTCCTTAAATTAAACATTAATGCTTTACTTCAGATTATTGTTTTTATTTATTTGTTTTTTATGTTTGTTTTTTTTTTTAAGAAAAGTACACAATTTCTTAAAGTTTGTCAATGAGGATCAATAATTACTTCCAGCTAAATAAGTTCCTAGTCTTGGAGGGGTATGAGTCAAGGTCAATAAAAACTCTCAAAGAGGAGACATTTACAAAGTACATAAAACGTAGAGTTTAAAGAAGCGTGTGTTTTCATGTCACCCACACACATTCAAACCACAACAAGTTTAGGTGGTGAGTCATGACTCTACCATTGCCGTTGATCTGGAAAATATTGGAGGAGGCTTCTTGAAACACATCTTGTAGTTCTGAAGGGCTGACCTGTGTGGCTTTGAAGAAAAAACAGTTTGAGAAAGGCAACATCTTAAAACATGTACAGCACTGCAAAAATCACTGCGCATTATCAAGGTTTACAACTATCTGGTTGTTTGTTCAGAGACACCAGAATGACAGATCTTATGGCATCTTCCTCAAGTGATAATGGAGATGGATTGACAAAAATGTCTCATTTGCATTGTTTAACAATAAGACGTGTTTTTTCTCTAGAATCATCACAATATGAACATAATTAATACAAATTTAAACAGAGCCTAAACAGTAATAAGCACCACAGGACTCTTCATAGTAGCAGACATGTGACTCTAGTCTGTTATCAAAAGCCCTGTTTATATATACATGAAAGTAAGAAGTTCTGCAGCCACGCTATGAAGCTCCTCTTATCTGCATTTTAGCCAGAAAATGAAACCAGCCTTATATAAGCAGGTACAAGCTTCAGCTGTTCGTGACTAATCCAACCGTTCTGCTGCTGCCCTAATTACTGATACTAATGCATATTAGAATACAACAGTAATGGTCAGGTACAGTTTGTATTCTAAATATGCAATTCAGCAGTAGTAGTATTTTAAAATGATGTTTCTTATTCATTTTTTAAAATATCTTTTTTTCAGGAGCAGAGCTTCTATCTAGGGAAGGGACAGACTCAGTTGTTAGTGTTGTTGCCTGGCAGCAAGAAGTTCCTGGGATCAAATCATGGCCAAGGCCTTTCCGCATACTCTCCCCTGTGTGTGTGGGTGGGCTCCCTCTGCACTTTGTGCAAATTATTCTATATGAAATCTTGCTTAACAAAGTTGATAGAAATTATCTAAAATATAGCTTCACATTTTTGCTAATGTCATCTCTGGACCGTATTTTATCAACTTAGAAATGTTTGTCTTGATATGAAATTTAGGAACTTCTCTTTCCCTGCAATGAATCTAAATATTGAAATAATAGAGATATGAATCAAGTGTACAATGACTTAGAGAGGCATGTAAATATCAAGTGACAATGAGTGAAAATTAATGATGGGGATGGAAGTCAGCAACATTAAAATATTTGAAGTGTATTAAATTGAACTCTGTGAGTTATCAAAAATATTAGCTTAATCTAAACCTTTAACGTCAACTATGTTAGACTCAATCCCAACCAAAATTATTTAAGGAAGTGTTCTTTTTGATCACTTTCCCAATTTCTGATATGATTAACCTAGCCACAGTAAATACATCATACTACACGCCACACAGTCATTAAACCTTTATGTAAGAAATCTTCTCTTGCTCAAGATGCTTTGGTAAATTACATACCTATATCTAATCTTCCTTTATTTTATGAAATTCTTGAGAAAATAGTTACTCATCAACTGTGCGAGCATCTAAATGTTAATGACGGCTTTGAAGAGCTTCAGTCATGTTTCAGAGCTGATGAACTCTAGTGAAAGTTACTTGGGCCAGTTCTCTTTACTTCTATTCTATATAGCATATATTCTATTCATTTACATATTCTATATGTTTCCTATTGGTAAAATTACAGACATCATATGATAATTATCTATTGCTATAGTGATGATACACAAGTATATTCTTCCATAAATCATGTTGAATCTAATTAGTTAGGTAGGTTACATCTTGAAGACATATAAACCTAAATGACTTTAAATTTTCTGTTTTTAAATTAAGACAAAACAGAAGTTGTCATGTTTGAACCAAAATGAAACCACTTAGCAGGTCTCTTAATTTGAATGGCATTATATTGACCTCAATTATTAAAGTAAGACATGCTGTTGTTATATTTGACCTACTTTTAAATCTGGGCTTAAAACTAATAGATTTTGTTGAAAACTTTATTCATTTTGGTAAAGCTTGTATTTAGAGATATACACTTGGTTATCCTGAGCTAATTTTATAGCTATACTGATATAGACTTAGGTTGCTGGAGAACAAAATGGCCACATTTTCATTTTCTCACTTTTGCGCATTCTCCTTCCCCTCTTAAACTTTGTATTATTTGCTATTTTTTCATTGTTTGGTGTTATCTTCTCTCAGTGTTGAAGCTACCGCTGGCCTAGGATTCTGTTGAGCTGTGACACTTTCTGGATGGGGCCATCGGCTGAACTATGCAGCACATAACTTGATGTTCTCCCTTAATTGTCTATGCGCAAAGCACCCTGTGATTATTTTTTTTTGAGAATTTACCCTACATAGAGCTATTGTTCCAAAATGAATATGGAGCATGTATATTACAATGAATAATGGGCATGGAAGACCACCTCTGATGAAGAGTCTCTTTGCAGTAATGATCATGCAACAGACAGAGTCATTAGGTTGGAATCTGTGGGCTGGATTCTTCTTGTTCAGAAGAACGTCATGGCTAAATGACAGGTGGGTTGGATGTGGGGTTAATGGTCTGAAGCTGCAATACATATCATGACCCTCATAAGCTCCATGCAAAAACACACCAACCCACATTTTAAGCAAATACTGCAAACTATTAACTGCTCAAAATAATCTTCATTCTGATATCATCATGAGTGCATATCTACAAAATGATAGACATGTTAAAATACTCAACAGTGTGAAAAGAAAGAAGGTAGTAAATGTTAGTGTGTCATTGAGGCAGGCAGGCAAAAGTCAAACATAAAAAAGACATTTGAAAAGTACTTGTGCGAGTACCGTGACATTCTGACTGAACATCATTAACTTCACATCCACAATAAACTCTTCAGGTACTGCAGAGTACCTGAAGATCTGATAACTGTTACAATGTAATGATATACATACAAAAAGGTTTGTTTTCCAACTGAAAAACACTGATATTAAATCAGAATGACCACACGTTTAACATAAAGCTCATCCATCTTCCATTTATGTTTCTCCTATAAGATAAATAACACTACGCAACAGATGCCAGATAATAAAAATTGATAATAATGTATCTGTGATTACATCTGCTGCTACATTCCCTGTGCTGTAAAATAAAGTTCAATTATTTATTCTGTTAACTGTGAGAAATTCAGGAGGTTTTCTTAACCAGAAAAAAATTATCTTCAACAGTATAAAAGCTATTCTGGCCTAAAGATCAACACTGTTTAAATCAGTAATAATCATAACTGGAAGTCTTTGTCAAAAATAGATGCATGGACAAAAATACATGTACAACCAAAAGTTATGTATGATTAAGACATTAAATTGATAAAATTTGGCAACAATGACAGAACTACTTTGATCATAAAGATTTCCTGTATTTTCTGGCTGACTAACATTTGGTAAAACTGAGCAAGAGGGAATACAATATCCTGTTTTCCCACAAAATAAGCAGCAAAGAATTATACTCGTTCCTTCAGAACTCAAAGTTCTGTCTTCTGTCACTTTTGGATTCTCAACCTCTTAAAGGTTAAAAAGAGAAACATATCATTTGTTTTTGGTATCTATACAGCATTTTTAAAACTCAAACTATTGTATTTACTTGACAGTGGAATAAAATGCACTCTGTGCCTGAAAAAACAGACAAACGTAGTTCTTCCCCTTTAACAAAAATATTACATAAATAACTCAATTAAAAATAACTGATTGTCTAATCACATTTGATAACAAAGCATTAACTATTATTTATGTTTTAGTAAATAAAATCAAAAGAAAGAAAAATGTAATATTCACAGATAAATTAATCAGAGCAAGTGTTTGCAGAGGAAAAGTGAATAAATAAAGAAAGCTGTGAAGTATATTCTTACTTAGCATATCTAAAATTGCTAATGAGAAACTGCAGTGAACTGATTATAGGTGATGATCATCAGTAAAGTTAGCTTCTCTCTCTCTTTTTAAAAGAACAGAATAATCAAAGCAAAGTGTCTTCATGTCTTGTTCTGAACTGGGCGACAGCCCCGCCATGCTGGGGATAAATTATCATCAATGCCATGTTTCACACAATCTGCAACCTGTACAATTATACTCTCAAATCAGAGAGGAGTCTAATCAGTAGCTCCCATCTCATTATAGTCTGGGTCACTGGTTGTCTCCTCACTGATCAGACATTTTTATTGTCCTAAAAAGTTCAATCCAGTCTCTGAGGTAAAGTGGCTCCAAAGGCTTGTCTGTAATAGTGATGGTCTAGACTGCACATCATAACACGGGATGTCGCTCAGATGCATCTGCCCATACATTTGAGGAAACATCTTTGCAGATCTTTTATGTGCTCCATTTCTCTGGAGTTTCCCCAGAAAACATGACTGGCTGTATTTGGACTGACGGAACCAGGAACTACTTAGACAAATTCTACTTGAAATCTACCAGAAAACTACCCTGAAAGAAACACAAGATTTGTAAGGTTCAGAAGGTTATTGTGTTTTTCCTTGGAGATAATCAGTGCCATTTCAGTAAGACAAACACTTTTAACACATCTGCCTCTTATAGTTACGACAGACGTACAAATTTATCTAAACTCATGCACTGTTTTACCTGTGGTATTGATATGACGATTTTTAGAGTCCCCTGATCTGTGTGTGTCACAGCAAACATGCAGTATAAATGAGGTTAAATGAGGTTTGCCAGAAAGTAAACTTTGAAATGAAATAACCTGATCTTTACCTAGTAACCACACAATAAACTACCATCATTCTCTAAAAACCCAGAGCCTCCAAGCAGAATTCACAGAAAGCATCAACAGTTTAATCTGCAACTGTTTTTGAATGCCTGAAGTCATCAGGCAATCAGAAGGGCAGCAGTCGTTCACCCAGGACGTAATGTTGGGATCTACAAGGCAAACTCAAGCTGAGGTTAACACAGCTGTGTATTATGATGCAGGGCCACATAAGCTTGGATCAATGGTATCTCAGTTGGTCCATTAATCTGAGCGTGGGTGTCTGACACGTGGCCCACTTTGGCCACTTACTGCCCATCAGCAGAGCATGGAGCTGAAGGAGCAAGCGTTCATCACAGCTTTGTCACATCCAGCCCAGCCTCGTGCTTCATTACAGCTTAATAAAGCAGACCCACATTTCCTGGGTGCTCATCAAAGGCAGCTAACCATGTGGAGCGATGGACGAGTCAGGTCCAACAACAGAGGGCTGCTTCATCTGTTGCAGACGGTCAGGTGGGATTCCGTTTAACCACCAAGATGGAAGAACGTTGGGATTTTGAGGTCAGCAGATTTTCTCTCTCCTCCGGCTGAGGTAAACCTGTTTCCATTGTAGAATTTCAACTATTTTTTTAAATGAAAATAATTATATCATCTAATCTAGATGTTCCTGACTAAACTCATTTCTACACTCAAGCATAGAAATGACATTTTCATATCAACTAAAATTTGATTTATCATTTTTAAAAGTCCACAATGAAAAACCTTATATTGTGGTTATACATTTCACACATTACATGATCATATGATTGCAAGCAGTTGCTAACCCTGTATGTATACATAATATTGCATTGACTCATGAATTACTCATAATCATTCATAAGAAAATTCAGGCAGTGCCATCTATAGTGCACTTGTATTTGAAGAAAGGAAGAACGAACAATAGATGTATTCATTTCATTTTTCTGAGAAAACGCTATCTTTACTTCAGTGTACTTCTTTCCAAAGAACCAGATTGTTCAATTTAGTTTAATAACTATAATAATTATAATTTTATCCAGTATATTTTATCTCCTCTAACCCACTCTCTGAGCTTGCCCCATCCTTTTCTAAGAAAACACATGTAGCAGTGGTTGTTGGGTGATGTTAGGGAACCCACTTGTTTTGATATTGTTTGGGTAATACATTTCCATCATGTAGGAACATTCTATTTGTGTTAAATGAGATGAATGTATGTGTGCATATTAAAGGGGCTGTATTTTCCACCACAATCAAGTATCTATGTCACAGAAACTGACTTCTCAGTTTAATGCCTTGAAAATGACCTCTGTGTCTTTAAGAAGCTTCTGCTCATTGTAAAATTTTGCCTTCAAGACATCATCACAACATGATGCCCTTTACAACTGTTTTTAGGACTGTGGGACTGAGAAATAGTTTGTATTTTAAGCTCAGCAGCCATGTAGTTCCACCAGGTATTAGCTCTTCCAGACTAGTGGCACCAGCAGCTAGCAGAGGTGAAGGTGCCTTTCAAGGATTTCAAAGATTTCTTTGACATGCATGGAAAAATCAAAGAAACACTGCATGTGTGTTTTGATGAGGGAATAACAACATAACATGATGCAAAGCTCAAAAAAATCAATTTTACATAATAATACTCCCCAGTGTGGCCCATATGCACTCAGGACCAGCTGGTACAACTCACACCTCATTGAACATCACTGTTCAGTTAAAAACAAATAATATGAACATAAACTATTACATACTGTAACAGCTATTTGATGCTGTTGAGCTACCGATTACAAATTCTGTAATGTATCTGGACTACTTTTATTTTTAATCTCGCATTAATCAGAACAGCATATGGCTCGTCAATATGTGTTGACACTGAAACCTCTGTTGTCATGCCATCATGCATGAGATGCTGAGCTGTGTTGGTGCTGACATGCTGCCTCTCAGGCAGAGAGAGACGGTGGAGGGCTGAGAGCGTTCGCCGAGAGAGGGTGGAGAGATTAGCCTAATCGACAGCTCTATTAGAGACTTAACCTGTGCTTTGATCATTTTCTGAGCTCCCCCTCAGATCAGTCTGAGCAACAGTCGGTAAATCTGACAGGCTCCTGCTCTACCCCCCATCCTGCCTACATTTTCTTCACATCACCTCCACGGATACCCCTCATAATGTACCCAGGCTCCACTACGATGAAAGGAAACCTTTCTAGAGACTTAGCCTTCCATCTGTCTGGCTACAGCAGAAGTGATTTTAAGAGAGAAGCTGACGGCCGTACTAAATCAAAGGCAGATGTACTGTATGCTTACAGTCTCTGCAGTCTATAGACAAAAAGCCACTGTGAGGGTCTTTTCTTATTTTCTGGTGACAAAAACTCCCTTTCTTCCTTAATGAACTGCTAAACTAGACCATAATGACTTAGTGAGGCAAAGTGAAGAAAGTGATTGAATTGGACATACAGGTGGAAACTGTGACACAAATGTCCAGGACTCAACAAAAATATACAGCTGAAACCAGCCATTTACATATCAGATTACTGACTGTGGCTTAGTGGACAGAGTCGACTTGAAATGGAAAGGTTGTTGGTTGGATTCTAGCTTCCTCCGACAACATGTTGTTCTTGTCCTGGGCAAAGCACTTAATTCCAAGTTGCCAACCAATTTGTGTATTGGTGTATGAATGTGTCCACAGTCAGTGTGGCTGGGTGAATGTGTCAGTAGTGTAAAGCACTTTGAGTGAGTACAGCAGGAAAAGTCAGAAAAAATCCAGTTCAACTTCCCAAAATGTTTGTATTTGCTAAATGCTATAATGATATGCAAGCAATTTGACGGTTTTCAAATTTTGAAAAGTACATACATTTCATTGATATTTTGAACAACTGGCAATCTGTAAAAGGTGCATTCTGCCTCTCATCATATAACTGCTGTGAAATTAAACCACTGTGAGGTTTAATGGTTAAACCATCCTGGGAGAAAAAATGTGGGCAACAGTGGAAGACATCTTGTTCCCTGAAAGGTTGACTTTTTCCATCAGATTAGAAATTGGAAAATTTAAGAACATATACAAAAACTGGCTGGATTTTATATCACACTGAGATCAGATATTGTTGAATAATAGTAGAGTTTTAGGGAGACTCTGATAAAGATACTGAATGTAAATAGGTAATTTAATATTGTGTTGACCTGGAGAAGACTGACAAGAAAACTTAAATTTGGTTTTGAAACTGTTTGGGTAGGCTGTGAAATATAGTAGATCGCAAAGTTGTCCAACACATGTACAGAATGTGTGTGAAACTTCTCTTGGATAGTCTCTATAGAACATTAAAAAAATGTGCAAATAAAAAAAAAGAAACAAATATGTTATCCTTTTTGCTGTTCTGTCCTCAAAGTAGCAGAAGTCTAACCTTTACTTATTTGCTATGCTGCTCATAGATTGCTAGCTTTAGTTTTTATAATGTGTAGGACCTCTTTGGTTTCCATAACAACCTTGCTGGATATTTGGGTGAATGTGAACACAATGTTTTCTTTCTGGTGTCTCGTGGCATTGTGGCCTGTGCTGCCTCACTATGACTGAGACTGCTGCCATAACTGTGTTCAGTGTTCTTACTTGGATAATTGTTCAAAAGAACAACAAAACAACCTTATTGTGGTTGAACAGTGCCCTGGCATTTTGGAGCAGCTGCAATGTAAATTCATTATCCAGCCTACTTGATCCAAGTTATGGGCTTTTCAAACCCTTCTCCATGTGTTTTTATTTCTTAGTACTTTCTCCATGTTTAACAAGAGCTTAGGAACTAAATTATGAACCGGTCTGAGCTGCCTCACTGTCATTACAGTTAACTTTCAGGAGTGATCTCGGCTTTGAATGTCTGACAGATCATAAAGCAAGAAGTTATGAAAGAAACTAAACTAACTTCATGTTTTATTGTTCATGATATGGAAAATAACATTTTGTGACTCAATGAGAGTTGATTGCACCTATCTATCTATCTATCTATCTATCTATCTATCTATCTATCTATCTATCTATCTATCTATCTATCTATCTATCTATCTATCTACCAGCCTTTTACAAAACTGCAGAGATTGGTAGGCAAGGCATGCTTTTTCATAAAGGTTGTTTTGGCTCTAGTGGCCTTTGTTTGAAAATGTTAGGATAGGAAAGTAATGAGAGATAGGGTAGATGTGGAGCAAAGGTCACCAGGCCGGGATTCGAACCTGAGACGGCCGCATTGAGGGCTAAGACCTCCTTATGTGGGTTGTGCTTAACCCCGCATAAGACATGTTTGTGAAAGGTTGGTGTTGTATTCATTTATAGTAAATTAATAAAGCACAATTCAAGAATTATCCTGAAATGCAAAACATTTCAGGATATTATTTTTAATTTTAGGTAAAGCAAGGTCTGATTCATTACCCTGTAATTGATTCCATACAGCCAGACAAAGCAAAGAAATAATAAGTTTCTGACTGACTGGCCTCATCTGACTGACCAGATAAGGCTCCAGTATTATCTAAGTCTGGCTGTTAGCCTGGTCTGGAGCAAGCCAGCTGCACAAGATACATCACCATGGTAACTTATGTGCTATTGTTTTTGTGAAACAGAGTCCAGGCTGAAGTAAACCAGGATATCCAGAAAATTCCGGCTTTAAGTGACTGTCCTGGCTTTGTGAAACAGCCCTCTGAAAATGAGGTGAAGGGTTTGGAATCACTTTGGTTTGTGTATTCACTGTTTGTGTGTCTGGTCACCCAGTGATCAGCTAATGTCCTGTTGTTTACACCAGTGGTCCCCAACCCCCGGTCCGTGGACCGGTACCGGTCCGTGGACCAATTGGTACCGGGCCGCGCAAGAAAATAATTAAATATTTACGTTTTATTTATTATTTGAGTCTGGAGGATCTTTTATTTTGATAATCCTTTAACCGGATTCTCTCAATTACTTGCGCGCCAACGCTGAGCCCACAAGCAGTAAAATGAGTAAGAAACGGATCAGATGTCTTTGGAAAGTTTCTTTGCAAAGGGGAAAAGGCCCAGAGAAGAGACAGGAGGATGGATTTATCCCAGACCGGTAGGTGAGTCAAATATTACAAGCCCGCTCTGTGTAACATGCGGCGACCGGCTGCTAATGAGGCAATGAAGCTTCAAGCTGCTTTGCCACTAGAGACCAAGCAGGCTGTGGATATAAGCAACACTTCGGGTGTTATTGTCTCCCATCACTCCCAGATGGGACCGTCTCGTTGCAGAGAAACAAGCTCAGGGCTCCCGTTCGTCATTATCGTGAGTTAAAATATTCATGAAAGTAAAATGTTTGTTTTTGTGGCGCATCTGTATCTTATTTTGAAGGGATATGTAAACGTTACCATAGCGACCAGAGTCAGAGAGCGTTTGGGCAGTGGTCGAGAGGAGATGAGTAGAGCTTGTGAGTCTTAAGTCTGGTTTAGACGGCAAGATTTAAGGATTGTCAGCCTATTCTCCAAACCTTTGTGACCACAGAGCTGATAAAAGTACAACAGGTTTGATCAGTTCCTGTTCAGCCACAAGGCAGGAGCAACACGAACCGATTCCAGTCACCAACATCCCGATTCCAGAGGATAATCCAGTAAAACCCCCAACATAGCATACGGGAATTTAGAATAACCAAACACAGATGACGATGTAGAAACAATAGTGACAGTTTGTGGAGTCATTTTTAAGAGATAAAAGACGTAATAAAAAGAAAAGGCAGTGGATAAAAGACGATGGGAGCAGCCGCTCTATCTGCTGCACTATGATTTGGAGGTGAGTTATGATTTTTCATAGTTAACATTTTTAACTGAATAAACATACACATATATAATAACGACCTTTACATAAAATAATAAACATTTCCACATATCATCTCCGATATCCACCAGACTCTCAATTGCGCGATATGTCAGCTGTTTGGGATTCCCCTCTGTTCTGACGTCACCTCGCTTTCTGATTGTCTACCTGTCACATTCAGCAGGTTGTATTCTCGTTCCCAGTCAGGGAAAACCCCACAGGCTGCGATAAAAGGGCAAAGAAAACCAAATTGGGCATATTCAGGCTTTAGAGGGAACACCAACATGCAGAAGCCTTATCCGAAGGTTCACGAACCCCCACCTCCCGGGCCGCAGCAAAATTTTCTAAGTCTTGACCGGTCTGTGGTAATAAAAAGGTTGGGGGCCACTGGTTTACACGACAGATCAGCTACATGTGCTCTGTAGTGTGTCAGTGATGCCTCCCCTTGAGGAGACATCTTGTTTGTATTCTCGTTTGTAGTGATTTATTTTTAATGATGGTCTTTCTGTGTTCTTCTATTTTTATCCATTTTGCTTCTGTGCACTGGGAATTCACCCACTAAAGAACAATTAAAGATTCCCTCTATATGCAAATCATTTGTCTCATTTCCTCTGGAGTGTACAGTCTTTACAAATACTAACATGATGTTCTTCAGCAAGTTTCAAACTGTTTTGAAAAGGCTCTGGAGCACGTTTCTATGCAGCTGCCTCTCTGTGGTGACAGAGGAAAATAAAGAAAATCTATTCTGTTTGTAAATTATTTAAAGAAAAATGAAAACTATGGTTCTCCCAAATGTTAGCAACGTGTCTGTTGAAAGAGAAGTCGACCAACCACTCAACTGTCAGG
>NW_015113668.1:35741-55017 GCF_001443285.1 Poecilia latipinna | reverse complement strand
TGTAGGTTTTGGCCTATGGGGCCTCTCATAGTCAGGCAGTCTGCCCAGCAAGAAGCTAAAATCTAGAGCCGTTCATCCCACAGCTGGAAGAGTTATGTTTCCAGCCTTGCATGCATTGAGTTTCTCTCAGTCGGTCAGAGAAAATCTGTTTTACACACATACACCTCTAGCTTGGCTGAACATGTTTTGCCTCCAGGCTTTTGTCTCACTCCTACCCCATTACAAGGCTAATGAAAGCACCAAGAGGATCAAATCCAATGAAGCTGCTTTTCACACCGCTTAACCCTTCAGAAAACCTGTGACCTCTGCATGAGAGCATCAGCTCACACACACAAGCACACACTCCCATCTACTGCTTCAAATATGAATTTTATTGTAGAACAGATGAAATCCTCTCAGCCATTCAGCATCTAATGGAAGCTCAAAGCTGACTGTCTGAAAAATGAACTCTGCCTTTCTCGGAAGTGTTCTGAAACTGTGATTCAGCTAAACACAAAAATTGTTTCTCCTGACTCACCTCTTTAGTATGTCATGCTGTGAATATGTTAAATAAAACACTACAGCTCTCCTGTCCATGTCTCTTTTACTACCTGTCCCACATGACTTCAGAATATGTTCAGGAAACTTGTTTTCATGTTAAGACTTGTAAAACATTTTTGAACATATCCTCTATAATCTTACACTCAGTGAATGAAGAAGAAAATCACATTTATTTTCTTTTTATTTCTACTTCCGGTTTATGTGATAATGTATTTGTTTGCTTTTCATCTCATGTGGTTCAGATTGCTTGAATTATTCATTTTTTCATGAATGATAAATGTGTTGACTAACAATCCATGAGTATGACTGTTTGCCTCTGAAGGCTGGAACTACGGTGACGTCAGGTGGATTCTGATAAAACCACAGTGATGACAGTAACATCTGCTGAAAAAACAAGTTTAGAATGTATTCTCCTATTTTACATTTGTTAGAAAAGTTCACAATTTCTGAAAGTGAAATAAAAAGTTGATATTAGAAGATTTTACTTTACCTTACACTGTAAAAGCTTTCCTACCTCCTCACCGGTAGGAAAGCTATTACCTACCACTGAGGTAGGTAATAGTTACCTCACTGGTTGGTAAAATGATGATGTGAAAATGGGATTATCAGTAGATTAATATCAGTAATCACATATTTTTTAAATGGGTCGTATTACGTTTTTGAGCTTTAGATCCTATTATATTCTTATTCCCTCATCAAACTCATACCTGAGATGTTGCCTTGATTCTGTCATGCATGTTTGGGAAACCAGTCAGCTATGCCAAACACTTGGTTGGACCTAGCACCGCTTTCTAAATGTGGTGCTACTTATCAGAGATGCAGTTTCCAAGCCTCCGGTTTCCAACCCTCCTCCTCTCAGAGCAGCCCTCCTCTTCAACTCTCTGACTGAGCTCCTTCAAACTAGCCAGCAGCAATTAGCAAACACCTGGTGGACCTGTGCATCTGCTGAGTTTGATATGTGACTTACTCATCAGTGAAACACTGGAAAAATAATTGCTAAAGGGTTAATAGAGGAGTGATGTTTTGACGATTTCTTGAAGGCAGAGTTTAAGAAAGAGCAGGAGTTTAGACAAAAGTCTAATTTCAATGTGTTAAATTACAAAGTCAAGTTTCTTTCAAGTCATATTTGATACATATAGCTTTTCAAAACAACTGAAGGTAAAATTACTTGATTTTGGTATTGTGGTGCCTGGAAATCATATAATACTGTCCTTTAACTGATTACTTTCAATTAGTTTAGTTGGACACATATTCTCGATAGGCTTCCAGTTGTGTTCTGCCTGTTTTCAAATGGTGGATTGAACAGTGTTCATTGAGAAGATGTTAATTTCCTTATCAACCTAACCCTGCTTTAGACTTCTTCACATTGTTCTCCCTGACCTGCCTGCTGGATCTTCATGATGCTGGTTGGTCTCTAACCAACTGACCAGAAACAGAAAAGCTGCAGTTAGGAACTAAATGACACACAACTGAACTCTGTATGCTAAATAGATGACATCTGAAGGATTTTATTAAGAGGAATTATAATAAAGGGGAAAAATGCAGTTTTCAGGTTGCTTTTGTCTGATACTTTTATTTCACAACACAGTTCTGTATCGGTTAATGGCATGAAGTTTGTGCTTGAAACATCACAGGAGGTAGAAAATGTTAGGGGGTGTGAATATGTTTGCTTGACATACTTATGCCTGTTTTTAATCAACAACTTTTTTTTCCAGTATAATGAAAATGGTGTTTTTCTTGTTTTGGTCATAACAATCTTCATGCTTGTAACAGGTCACCAATAGCCACTTGTTTCACACATTAAGCTAAACCATAATGTAACTGCACTCTAAAAGTGTATTTGGGCTATATAGTTCATGATATGGGCTTATTTGCATACATCTCACTTAATTATTTTGGCTTAATGATGACAACTTACTTTTTTGTATTGAATTGACTTAAAAGTTAAAAATTTTTAACTTCAAGGAACTTTTTACTTTGACTTTACTTGAAACAATTAAATGTAAAGCCGCGTTTGTATCCTACATCTGACATCATGACACGAGCTTCACCAGGAACACATCCTGTATCAACCAGCATGCTGTGGAGGCACAGAGCACAACTCACAACTCACAACTCACGTAAGGAGACCTTAGTCCTCGATGCAGACCTCCTGACCTGATGACCTTTGCCACATGTCTCCCCCCTCCTTCATTACCCACTTTCCTGTCTAACTATTCTCAAATATAAGGGCAGCCTGAGCCAAAATATCCTTTTTTAGTTTACTTTTTATTTGAAGTAAGCTACATGATTTGAGTAGGACTGACTTAAATTTGTCAAGTTAAACCAGTTTAATGAATTAAGTTGGATAAACTTCTTACCAATTGAAGCAATTCAATTGAGTTAAATTAATTTCTTCTTTCACTGTGATTTGTTGAGTCCTGAAGCTGTAAAATGCAGTGTGAAGGAACTTTTCATGTGCAGCATGAAGAAGCACAGTCATTCGATGAAGCAGAACTTGACCTTACCTACTGGCTGATAGCCCTGCCTGGTGGGGCCCCCAAACGGGTTACGGCTGCCAAAGGAACCTCCATCGATGGACCCATATGACATTCTGATGTTTGGTGGTGTGTCAGCTGCATGCAATTGGAAAGGAAAAGACAGTTGGCAAGAATTAATTAGGAGGCACCAGTTTATTTCCTCTTTGAGTTGATTTCTGCTCATTTCCAAAGCAGTCTTTATTATTCTACAAATATTGTCAGTTCCTTTATGCATCGCTTATACAATATAGAATTATGTAGCACCATAATAAATCTGTTTTATTATTTTCCAAATTGTTTGATTTTCTTCCCAAATTCCACTTTTTCCAGTTTAATTTTTCTCAATTCCATTTTTTTCATTTTAAGCATATTTATTAACCCAAAAAGCACATAATTACAGTGTGAATGAAAAAAACTAGAACAAAAAGTAGCCATAGGTCTACTGTTTTTATGTTTCGTAAATATAACACACTACTGATGTTCAACAGAACACTGCTTTTACAAGATGAAAAAGAAAAGATGTTAAAAAGGTGTTTCCTCATTTTTTAAGGAAAAAGTAAAGTACAAACTTGTGCAGACTTTTATGATGATCAGGACCTTTGTTTATTTGTGTTTTTCCATCTGTCAAAGGAATCTCCACTGGAGTAATGCCTGTAAGTATTGCTTTCATGCATGATAGGAAAGACAGGACATGAAGCTTAGCAGATGCCCTGGGCTCAGAGAGGAAATAGAAAAGTCCTGGCCTCAACAGTTCCACTGGTCACTGGAGTATTTGGGGTTGAGACTCCAAAACTGTCCTAAAGATAATCCTAAAGATCCTCTAGTTCCCACACTGGCACAAGAGCACCCAAACTCTAAGTAGAGGCCCCTGAGTAGAGGGTTTAAGCAGCCTCATCAAGTTCTGCACTCATAAGAAATAAGAATTAAAATGTAGCTGTTCTACCTTTTATTATATGCTGATCCGGTGTGAACAGTCTGAATCTGTACATTTATTCCCACGCTTAGAAAACCCCCTCAGACGCCCTCTCTGCTCTGTGTTGATGGTTGCTGTGTGAGTGTAAATGCATTGAGACACAGAGGCTGATAAAAATCCCCAGTGTCTGCAAGCACCTTGCAAAACAAAAGCTTTATAATTCTGAAACAGATTCTAAAATAACTCAGAATCAGTTTCTGTCTCAGAATCAGAAAAGCTTAGGATTTCCTTTCAAACTCAGCTTGATTCATGTTCATTCTGCCTGCCCATGAATAAATAAATATGTAGTTCATATGGACAAACCTTGGGCTGTGCCGAGGTCTCAGTTTGGCGCTTCCACAGATATCACAGTTAATAAAAGCAGTTGTCAGGCTGAAAACATCTTCATCAGCTCAGATCCCCTCTGTATGGATGGCAGCAGAACTCTGATTCTCTTACTGTTAAGAGTTCTATCAGGTTTGTTTCTATGATTACAGTAGTTTCATTCATACACAAAAACAGCAATACGTCTTTGAATTTCTGCAGCTTTTTAAACATTAATTTTGGAATAAAACATCTTGATGAGGCTCCCTCTTAGAACTGATGCAGAAGAAGGCTATCACTCTGGTATTAAGGGTTTGATTTATTGGGATTAGTTTTCCCGCCTGGGGAAAACTTCTGAATGAAAAATAATTTTTACTGGATGTTTTTAGTTAGTTTAGCTTTTAGACGCGCTCTGTTCCCTCTATTTTTTTTTTTTACTAATACCACATAAGTGGGTTCTTATTTGGTCCCTAGTGTGTGACCTACATCAACAACATTTGTCTTTTTTTTATAATTATGTAGCTTATTAGGGTGCTGCAATGCAGTTAAATTCTTTCAGAATGTTCAGCCTCTTTGATGTCCTGAATCATCATCCACCACCTTCCCTGACTGTAGTAGAATTATTACAAACAGTTACAAATGATTTATTTTCAGCTTAGATTTAATCAAGATAAATATTTTACACTTGCATCTTAGTAACGTCATCAAAAAGTGATTTTTCCTCAGTAATTTTACTTTAAAAAGTGAAGCTCGGGTGCTGTGGTGGCGCAGGGGCAAAGCACAACACATGTATCAAGGCCTTGGTCCTCATGCTGGTGGTCACAGGTTTGATTCCCGGCCCGGCGACATTTGCTGCATGTCTTCCCCCTCTCTCATAACCCTCTTTCCTGTCAAACTACTTTCAAATAAAGGCCACTAGAGCCAACAAAACCAAAGAAAGTGAAGCTCATAGATTCATTTTACACAGACATGTTAGTCAAACTTTTGTTTATATTCATTTTCATGATTCTGGGTAACAGCTGATAAAACCCCACCTCAATTTCTCTAAAATTAAATAATTACCTCAAAACAAAGATAAAGATTTCTGATATAAAATATTTTGAGGCGTACCCTCCTTGTGGATGGTTGCCGTGACTACTGAACAACATCCTGTCAGCATCCTCCCCATGACTGTGGCAGCTATAATATGGTCACAACATAGCATTTCTCTATGGAAAATATATGTTGTATGGGTTTAGAAATGCTAAAGAAGAAGAAGACTCTCACTCTGGTATTAACGATTTGATTTAGAAAAACTGAATTTTGAGATTTTTAAAAATAAATTATCATTTGCAAATAGTCTATGTAAGATATAGTTTTCATTATGGCAGTATACAATTTATATGTATACATTTGTTGCACCAGTGCAAGTTAAAGAAAAAACTAATTATCTCCAATAGTGAACCAGTCTACAATTCTCAAGGAAACATATAAAAAGACAAAATATAGTCATACTGTATAGTTCTGCTCTGTAGATATGCTGCTACAGACTTATACTCCTAAAGAATATGCTGGTCAGTTTTTCTCACTCTGATCTTTAACTCATTTTATCCTTTACAATTTCTCTCTTTATTGGCATCATTAACTTTTTCTTCTCTACTTATTTTTCCTTTGTCATAGAAAGTAATTCGGGTCTATTTCTTTGTGTTTTCTACATCTTTTCTACTGGTTAGAGCTACTAAATCTGTAGTAGATGTTCACTGGACTGAGCAGAACTAACATGAAGCACATTAACCTGACTGTCCTTGACTGAATAGTCAAGACTGGATAACTGGATGCATGTGGTTAGGGACATATATTTAAAAAATGTTTAGTTCTGTTGAGATATATTTTAATGTTCGGAATGATGCGGTGCGCACAGAGAAGAGTCACTAAAAAACCATTTTGCACCTTTTCATATAATTTTGGTGCAATATTTATTCTACTTCAGTAAAATTCCTCCCAGAATCTTATATCTCTTATACTGTGGACCCCTGGTATTTGCAGGGGTTTTAGCCCACAACCAACCTGGAACAACAGAAATCTAGGAAAACTAGAATGGCCTATTTTAATAGCTTCAACACCAAATATACCTTAACATGCATTGATACACACAATGGAAACTACCTTGGCTCTGCTGCAGAAGCTATCATCTATGGTCTTACAACCAATCAGCACCAAGGATTCATGGCATTGTATGGCACTCAGATTTGCGGCATTGCAAATTATTGCAATGCCGCAAATCATTGCGGCATTACGGAATTACGGACTTTGGTGCGAATGAAGCAGCATCAAAGTGTTTCAGTTTCCCAAGCTGCATTTTCTTTTGAATATTTTAGATGTGTTCTACAAAAATATTTGCATATAAGCACCTCATACAAATAAATTTAAGCTACATTCCACAGAGAACACATGGATAGATGAGAGTACTAAAGATTGCTTATGCAGCAATGACTGCTGATACTGGCATTGCTGTATAAGCAGAATGCAGTATAAAGCTTATGCACAGAGTCATGCAGCCATCCTGTATATGCCAATACTGCACATCCAGCTGTGTGTCAACAGAAAGCCATTAGTATGTTTTCTAAGTTCTTTGCTTTACTTAATAAAAGAGTTGAGAAAACATAATGTGCTGTAGTGTGATGGAAATTAAGGACTGCAGGAAATGTGAAATGTTGGAAGTAGGTCAGAACATGCCTGAATGAACACATTAGTCAGAGGCAACTTTAAAACATTTACATTCCTGCAAGGTCACAATTAAACATGGGTGTAGATTGGTCGTGGACTGGAACATTTGGAGCCATCAGACATCCAGGGGCTTAAGAAACAAGTGGATGTTTCACAGTCAGCCTCTTCAGGATGTTAGCCCATAACCCACTTACAGGAAAAGAGGGGCACAGGGCATAGAATGCTAATCTGAACGCTGCTGAAAAGGTCAGAACATCATGAGAACATGTGTTTGACCTGCGGCCAGAGACAAACAGATGAAACTCTAATCAACAAATCTCTCTCTCCCCTCCTCTCCAGGCTCTTCAGCATGCCCAGCAAAGGTCAGAGTACAGCACTGGTCAAGTGGCCAAAGCTCTTTCCCCATCCGTGAAAGACAAGCATTCAGACAAGCAGGAGAATATGATTACACTCTAGAGTCCCAGTGCTGCCCATTGTTGCAGAGAACCCAGTGAATCCAGCTTATGACCAAGGCACTTTGGGAGCAGGCGCAGTATGGAGAAGCAGCAAGAGATGCAGTGTCCGCACATTACACAGGGACAGATTCAGTGGGCCAGGAGAAGGTTTAATCCGATTAATTTTCATTGAGAAAAGGGATTAATTACTTTTGGCAGTCCACAAACAAGCTCCACTCTGTTTGTTTCATGTCCACTGACTGTGTCTTGCATCCCTCTGAAGTGGGGACACGCATCATCTACGTCCGGGGGCATAAGGAACACTCTGTTCACATTTAAACACACAGGCAGAAAGCTCAAACCTTCACTGTTTGAAATGGAAACAATATTGTAAGTAATTATTTTCATGCAGAAGAGGACACTGAGTACCGAGAAGCCAGAAATTACAAATTACTCTGGAGGATATGAGACCATGAGACCTCCTCAAGGTCTCCAGAAAGCAGTCCTATGAGTCTTACTGAGATCATGAAATCCTTCCACTTCCAGTCCACATTTAACTCAAAAATGTACTTTTCCATGATGGAAAGAAAATCCAGTTTATACAGCCCACCTCAATCTTTGAACATGTTCTGTTTAAGTTCTTATAGGTGCAACAGCATAAAGGGATTGGAATTGAAATAAACAAACAAAACAAGCATATACTTGACACGACTGAACGCTGTTGTCCCTATATTTTATGACAGAGCTCTGCGTTCAATAAACACAAAGCAGATTTAGCTGCAGAAATGACATGTGACTTAAAACAGACCAATACCAGCATACAAGCAACAGACGGAGTGGGGGTGGGGGGGGTCCTAATATAATCATAATGTTTAAACTAATTATATTTTTTTACATCACAACCACAAACTAAGACATGATTTTATGCAAAAGTTCAAAAAACATTAGAGCATACAGTAATCATAAAGTGGAAGAAAGATAATAGATAGTTTTCAAAATGTTTCAGAAATAAAAATGGGAACATGTGTTATTGGGAAGCTATTGTAGGATTGTGAGAGATTTTACATGGGACTTCCGGTAGCTTTGTTTTTTAACAATGACCTTCTTCTTGCCACTCTGACTTAAAGGTCACATTTGAAGAGAACATGGCTTGTAGTTGTCCTGAGGATAGATTATCCCACCTGAGCCACCTGACCTCTGCAGCACCTCCAGAGTTCCCATGAGCCTCTTGGCCACTTTACTGAGTAATCCTTCTGTTCCTCTGGGAGGGGAGTGCCTGAACCATGGCCACTCACAGAGGTTGTGCAAATGTTCCTCCCCCTGTATGATCCAATCTTGGATGAAATAACTTTGTGCTTTTAAACAGTTTAGCTGATCAGCCAGAGAGCTCTTTGCATCTAATCAGTTCATGTTTCTCTGAAATAAGTGAAATAAGTTTCTGTCCTACCTCCTCCCCACTAATTCTTTCTATGTAGAACCCTGAGCAAGTGGGCCATAAGTCCCACTTGCTCAGGGTTCTGAAAAAAGCCCACCTGCCTCAACAGATGTTCTGTACAGTTTCCTAACTGGATATGGCAGGTGTAGAGAGCATGACATAAAAGCTTTACAAGGAGTGGTTAAAGTAATTGAAAAGGCCATCAGCACTTTGTTTCACCCCTTTGTGAACATCTTCACCATTTCATCATCTATATCTTCTGGCACATTGTTTTCCTTCTGCCCCCTAGAAAGCAACACCCCCTAATTCACATAATCAAGCAACAACTTCTGTCCTTAGATGTTGCATTTACATAAAATCCCTAATGAGAAGTATTTTATGCAAATGCAACATCATGTTTCAGTTACACAAAACATGAAAAATAGTGCAAGAAAAGTAGTTTTATTTATTAATACTCAAAACAGTATAATGTGAAAAGTATCTGGCTACTACAGCCAATAGTAACTGCTATCCAGTGTGTGTGATAATGGGTCATGAATAGAGGATCTGGCAGATGTTCAGAGGATACATGTAGTGTTTATTTACAGAATAAAGTCAATATTCTGTAAATAATATAGATGTCCTCTAAATTGCTGTTTTCTGGAAGTTTGCTCTAGATTTGTGATACATAGAAGCTGAATGCTGCTTCTCCACATCTGGTTCTGGTTCTGGTTCTGATGCAGGCCAGAACCAGAAGACCTGGAAGCTTTAGAAGGTTGATACAACACCAGCAGATCTTTAATGTATTGTGGTGCTAAACCGTTCAGAGATTTATAAACTAACAAAAGTATTTCAAAGTCTATTCTCTGAGCTATCGAGAGCCACTGGAATAACTGCGTGATGTGCTCTATCTTTCTGGTTTTAGTTGGAACATCACCAGCAGCGTTCTGGATCAGCTGCAACTGGAAGATTAATTTTTTTTAGGCAGACCTGAGAAGACACTGTTGCAGTAAACAATGTGACTAAAGATAAACGCATGAATGAGTTTCTCTATATCTTTCTGGGACATTAGTCCTCTACTCCTACAAATGTTCTTCAGAAAGCCGATTTTGTAACTGTCTTTACAAAGTTATAAAGTCACATCCAGATTTGGGGCCTGGTCACTAGTTTCTAGCTTTAATAACTGTGTGTGCTGACTCTTGATTCGTCCTCTTTAGGTTCAAAAAGGTTGTGTTAGTTTTACAACCAGGCTCAATGGCAGATAGGTTCAGCTAAGTATGACTGTACATGTTAGAACTTTTCAACATATACACAAGACAGAATTATTTGTAAAGTATCTCTTATCTACACCAGGTTAAAAAAACATGCATGTCTAAACTCTTACATACAACCTGCCCGATTTTTGGCTAAATGCATAATACTGGGCAGTTGCACCTTGTTCAACGCTAGCTGGTTATTTGACCGTTTTTTTTTGTTTTGTTTTTGTTTGGTTTTTTTTTGTTTTATGTTTTTTTCAGAATTAATAGAATTCATTTAGTTTGCTTAGTTTCATGGCACAGACTACATGTGACTTTTTGTTTCATGCAAAAATAAGTATTTTATGGTTTGATGTGGACATGACATCCTTTGTAGTAGTTTATCTCCAGTAACTTTGTGAGTAACTGTAGTAGTGCTGCATCTTGACATTTTTCTAAACCCTGAAATGCTAAAATTCTGCAGTCCTTATTTTTATTAGTTTTTGGAAGAATACCTTTTCTCAAAGAAAATGTCTGGATTTTCAGGCAATTTTACAACTCACAAAAAGCCAGGTGGTAAAAGCTTACTCCAGCGCACCAAATGCCACTTTTGTATGGGGACAGCCTTGGTTTGTGGAGAAAAATAAGCCCTACACTTGTAAACAGTGTAGGGGCTGCAGAGCAGCATGCCCCCTCGTGTGACTCTGCAGGACACAGAAGGATGGTAAATACAGGCATGGCAGGACAGAGTGACTAGATCCGCAGCTTCCCACCACCCCCACTGCTTTTCATTCAGTCCTCCACTCCTTCCCCAGCTGTCATTATCAGCGCCACAAAGCTTAAGCTTAGCCTGTGCAGGCAACTGAGCAGAAATAAGCCGACACCCTGGCCACAAATGCTGCATTCATCACAAACAAGCACGGAGCAACATGAGACTACATCCTGTCTAAGAGTGCATAAGAGGTTAACAGGACAATGTTGTCAAACAGATAGCATTATTTTACACAAAGTAATTCAGCCTTTTTTTTTATTTTATTAATTTTGACATTTTTTTAGGGATTTTTATTTTGGCAAGAAAATGATACACGTTTTCTCAGGTAAAAAGACCCTGAAATTGGTCGCACGCAGTCTGCTGCATGTGACCACAACAGCAAGTTTATCAGTTACTCTAAAACCTTTTAGAATGAACTAGACATCACCTTCTATTGAGCCTAAGAGGAAAATTTTATGTGAAAATCATTTTATATGGCTGTGAAAGTAGTAATTTAATTGTAATAAACTGATTCAAAAAGTCAACTGCTTTAAGAATTTCCTGTTGGCTTCCTGCAGTAATATAATGGATGGAATGTTTTATATTGTATTCATCTCTCTAGCATAGTCAGATGCACTATGTATAATAAAGTGTCTTGGTAAATAGGAAAGTACTCCCTCAGTTCATTGGTTTTAATGTATAAAGGTTCAAGGTTTTAGCACATTCTAAAAGTGTTTCAATCAATCCAAGGTGAATAAAACTACACCTGAGAGAGTCCCCAATGATGTTGTTCAAAACAGAAAAAGTTTGAGAAAAATTAAGTACACTGCGAACTAAGTACAAGCAAAGAAGAGTTTGATATACTGAGCAGGGTCGGCCCAAGGCATAAGCAAACTATGCAGCAGCTTAGGGCCCCAGGGCTACCAAGGGGCCTCCTCAGTGGAGCTGATATTTTTTATTTTAGTATTAATTTCTATGTCATTATAATATTAAAAACACACAATTTCACTATGAAGTGATTTGTTTTTACAATAATATATATTTGATAATGTATGTAGAAAGTATTGATAAAAAGGAAAACAAATGCTCTTGGGGGCCCCTGATGGCCGCGGTAGGTACTGCACGCTTCGCCGGTATTATGAGCTGCCGTGCAATGAGCAGTGCGCATCCAAAAATCCAAAGCTCCGGTCAGTTGTTAAGTAAGCAAAACAATGTTTCAAAAATGAACTTATCCTTCAGGGAGAGAGAAAAGAAAGAGGAAGAATAGAAAAAAGCTAAGATAAAAGTTTGTTTTAATGTGACTTGGTAATGTAATGTAAAAGATTTGTAAAGCTGCTAATAGAAAATTAGCAGTAGTTGGGGATGTGCTGTTTGCAAGGGTGTAAATCCTATCTAATTATTGGGACATTTTTAAGAGCAATTTTGGGGGGACTGGCAAAGTTACAGTAAAATGTAACGTAAAATATGTTTTAATTTTTTTGTGTGTGTGTTCAAACTGCACCACCAAAAATAACTAGTGAGTAGCAATGAATAACAAAAGTGTTTTTTTTGTGTGTTTTTTTCTCAGTAAACAACCTGTTGAGACCCGTAGAAGTCAAACTAAGATTCAAATGTTGCTTAGATATGAATTTGGTTTAGTGTCACATATCTAATCTCTGCTACACCTTTAAAAAAAACTTAAGGCTCTAAATAAAAACAAGTTTTAATAAGTAATTCCACTTAATACAATTCCTCATAAATATTGATTTATTACACTGGTTCTCAATACAAGTCATGTGTTATTTAAATTATAACTTAAGTTGCTTTAAACCTTTATTTTTGATGGGGTTTTTTTCATGTCCTGGATGGCTGAGAACCTATAAATATGTAGGACTTGAATATTTGGGAAGTATCATAACTTAAACAAGAGTTTTCTACAAAAATATTCAGATTTCATTGTGTGGTTTCAAAGGCTCTACGTTGAAGATGGTAAGAAATAAAGGCATACTTTTTCCTTTTTTTTTTACTGTCAGGTACAATAGCCCCTCTGCTCTCGGCTCCTACACAGAGCTGCCGGCTAGTGGTAATGCTCAGCTGCTCCCTCCCATTTCAAACTCTTCTTATTAAACTAAGAGTTAGAGAGCTAAATATAATTTAAATATTGGCTACCTTCAACAGAAAAAGGGCCTAAGTCTATGAAAGCAATGTAGCAGTTTTGCTAGTTTTGATTTCCAAGGCATAAGGTGGCAGTTTATCATGATTCAGCCAAAGTAATGAAATAACAAACTGTTTATTGTCAATGTGTTTCTTCCTATTGAGCAGTGAAAGTAAATAAAATGTGTTATGTCTTTTGCTTTAAGTATTTACTTACTGGAAGATTTGTTATTTGTGATGCAGAACCACAACAACAGCCAGCTCCTCACTTCACCGGTGTTCTGACTATCTGTCATACCTCGTAAATCCAGCATAACTTGTGGTAATGCACATGCGCACATCCATTTATGGTTATTATAAATCTGTCATACCTGTAGAAGTTTCATTTTGTATGTTTTATTTCTCAGAAGTTTATGGAATATAAAAAAAAAATAAAATAAGAAAAATCTAGTTATTTCCACACAGTGTCTAGAAAAAGGTGTTGTTCTGCTTGTTGCCTAACACAGCTTCGATCAGCATCCAGCGTTATTTATGTGCTTTTTTTTTTAGGACATATTTCGTGCAGTTTTCTAAATAAGTATTAAAGTATTAAAAAGGTAGATTAGCTATAGGGACAAAATATCCTGACCAAATTTGTAGTCAAACAGTATTTGTAGTAATAGTGACGCTAAACGGGACTAATGTCTTGTTTACAGTATGGTAACGATATTAGAAACAGCAAAAGTCATTTATGTTAATATGTTTAATTAACATAGCAGCTTACTTAAATAAAATTTACCATAAACTTCTGAGAAAAAAACATACTAATGAAAATTCTACAGGTATGATGGATTTATAAGAAATCTGCTGAGTAAGCAGTATGTGACGTAACATAGATGTGCGCATGCGCATTTCCATAAGGTATGCTGGATTTATGGGTATGACAGAACAGCAGCGCAACTGTTGCTCCTCCTACACTTTGGACTGAACCATTCTTCTAGCAGTAGTGGGGGGGACTTAAAAATTAATTATTTTTTTTTTCTTAAATGAATGGCAGATTTACTTCGTTCTTTGTTTCTATTGACATTTATATATTGATATTGTTCAAATACAAGGGTTTCTTTCATGATTTATTTGTGGAGGTGGAGGGGGGGATTCTAGACTTTTCCAAGATACGGAGGTTCTGGACCCACCCACCGATTTTGATTTTGGCTGATATGATTTTTTTTTTTTTGTCTGAAATGTCGCTAAATATAGCAAGAAAGTCACTGAGTTGGTAAAGGTGGGGTGAATATTGTTAACTGCAAACGTGGAGACCTGACTTGGTGGGCCGGTCTGTCAGTCAAACTTCTCACTGTAGAGTAGAAGAGAGCAGAGACTGATTTTTAAACCTTTGCTGACAAAGATAAGATTAGGGGATAAGATGGGCTTCACATGCAAGTATCAGCCGATCACGATCACCCAAAATTAAAGAAATCGGCGCCCAGAAATCAACTGGTCGATAAATCAGTTGGCCAATAAATGTGTCCTATATTAATGTATATAATATAATATAAACACCACTGCCAAAGTTCCAATAAATTTATAGCAGGTGTGTGAATGATCTAATGATCGGACTGCTGATTACAGCCAGTCCACATTGTTAGAAGAACTAGAGGGCCCCAAAACCAAATTTCGCTTAGGGCCACATGGAGGCTAGGGCCCTGTTACTGAGTGAGAGAATAGGACTGTTCCTTTGCTGCTACCTTCTTCTCTGTGCAGTTTGCCTGTTTCTCACACTCCAGAAACAACAGAAGTATTTTCTCAAGTTAGTCTCCTTTAACCAACATGTTAGCAGCTTAATGCTTTTTTAAGACAAAAAAGTGAGCAATTTCAGACAGATTTATAGCCCACTCATAGTTTCTTGTTGTATATGCTGCTATGTTGAGAAATACATGTTCTGTGGATTGTTTAAGATCCACAGAACACAGAGAAAATGATGGGGATTTGAAGACAGTTGTATTGTTATGTTTGAAATATGTGTTGCTTTTGATGGGCTCACATTCTGAATCATATGTGTGCAGTTGGCACCAGAAATAACTCAAACACATTTTTTTTTTCTGTCATTGTGGGAAGACCAAACATCTCTTGTTTTAGGTTGGTTAAAATGAACATAATTATTTCTATTTGCTAAATTCCACAATAATAAAAAAAAAAAAAAGAAAATGTCACAAATGTGTCGATTAACGTCATCATACATACATTTCTTCAGTATCTGGTAGCAGGGGCGCTGCCAGAAATCTTGGACCCCGTGACAAAAAATTAGATTGGGCCCCCCTGTGCAGCTGCTGTTACAATTTTTTGAGTCTATTTGACCCATAAAAAGTGTCACAATTTTAAAGGCTTGCATCTGCCTTGCTTTCTTTGGTTCAATTCTGATAATTAGCACAGTATTTACTGCTCATGAATTTAACATCCAACAGTCCACATCCAGTATGCAAATAGGTTGCTTAAATTTTTTCTATTAGTTTTAGATTACTGAAATGTCTCCCCATGAGCAACAGTCAAAAGCAACGTGCAAAATACACAAAAAGCAATCCAGATTTCTCAAAAATCCTATGTAGTTGCATTTTATTCAAGTTGCAGTACATAACTTTAATAAAAAATATGTTTTCTCCATATTTGTTAAAGCTGTCACCATGTCGTAGCAGTTTGTTATGAGACAGATAATCTGTGAAAACAATCAATTTCCTCCACTTCTTTCCTGAATTACTATTACTGGTTAAAGTAATGCACCGTTCTGACCAAAACAACCAATCAGGACTGGTATGACGCTCTTAGCACTGTCAATCAACTTCATTCACTCACTGCTAAATGTGCTAATGGTGGAGAAACAACTTATCATTTACAAGAAACCGTTTATCTGCCATCATTGGTAGCTATGCTAACTAAACTGAGCATTCACAGTTTGAATTTGCACAGCTCTGTGCTATGCTAGATGCAGCTCGGCACAAATCAAGGGGGAGGAAGGACGAGCAGCACCACATGTATGAAACGGTGTGTGAGAGGGCTCGCTCTCACACACTCCTCGTATGGTAATGATATTTTACAGCTGTAGTTGGCAAACTGCAAGTCCGTTAAGGGTCCACGTCTGCTAAGGTGCAGACTGCAGCTTTTCTACACCAGCAGAAAGTTCAATGACTGAAATCTATTATTTTTGCTAAAAAATAATAGATTTTTTAGCAAAAATAAAATAAAATAAATTAAAATTTATTTAACTTTAATAAATTAATTAATTAATTTAAAGTTATAGATACTATTTTAACAGTTGCAATTTGTTAGGTTAGCAACAATTCAGGAAGTTGTTAATACTTTGTTTTAAATAACTGACAAGTAGATCATATTATGCTTTTGAACTTTTTTGTACATATCATATTGAAATGAAAAAGGTGTAATTTTATGAATATTTCATACTGGCCCTCTATAGATGTGACCCTGTTCACCACACCTTATATAAGTCAATAGGTCATTCAAGGGCCCCTGAATCCATGATGGCAACCTGAGGAGATAATTAGACGATTTGGATGTAGTGTGTTGGAGCAGAGACAAATCTTAGACACACACACCAATCCCCGAGGGACCTGAAACGGACATGGCTCAGATCAAGAGTTGGTCAGATGTTTGAAGTTATTTGATGAAATGTTTTAGTTGATGGAATGTACAGACAGAACCTCTACAGATCTCAAAGATGATGTGTGAGTTTTAACAAGCAATTTGAATGTAATTACACTGCAGCTTCACTGGGTGGGGAAATGAGAGGCACCAGCTTGGATGCTGCAGTGAGGGCTTCTCTGTCAGCTCTGATGAAGGATAGTTACAGGTTGGGCTTGCATCAGAGTGTGTGACAGAGTATGACTCAGTTTTAAAGATGCATTTTCTCTTTCTCTTGTAACATTTAGGCATAAAATGGACCCTTTAGATTTTCACTGGAAGAGTCTGGAGTTGCTTTGACAGCTTTGGATAAAAGTGTTTTATTTGGAAATTAAACAAGTGTTCAGAGAAAGCATGCATACAGAACAAGCATTAATTTTTCAAAAACAACAAAATAACATGTGTTGTTATTAAATAAATGTATTTATTAAAGCCTGATGTCTTCTAAGCTCATTTGAGAAAGCTAATCATTTGTATGAAGAAAATTGGACAATATACATCTAAAAGGTACTTTTAATAAGCTAAATTTGATAAGAGAAAGGGTGGCCCTCAACTTGAACCCAGATTTTAATTAGCCTCTGATCAATGTAGATGAGAGTAAAAAGTACAATACATCATTATCAAAAAACAGTGAAGGTTCAGGGATTGCCAGAAAAAGTAAACAATCTTTTCTTCATCAATCTGTTTCAATGACTTATTC
Organism: Poecilia latipinna; assembly: GCF_001443285.1. Classification (NCBI taxonomy): domain Eukaryota; kingdom Metazoa; phylum Chordata; class Actinopteri; order Cyprinodontiformes; family Poeciliidae; genus Poecilia; species Poecilia latipinna. The sequence goes on along the minus strand of NW_015113668.1, from coordinate 37,640 downwards.
TGTCTTTGCTTGCTAATGCTCCGTACCTCCATCATACAGCCTTATATTTACCTTTTGAACAAAATTCCAGTCAGTCGGTCAAGTGGCAGATTAAAGTCAGGTCTACCCTGGTAAAACGTCCTGTTGTGCAGAAGAAGTAACCAGTTAAAAGATATTTGTGTTTCCTTATAGAATGCACTGCAACCCAAAACCATAGAAACCAAAGCAAATCCAGAATCCAGAAACAAAAACTCCAGCCTGTGACTGTAGACCACTTCACTCACACACACCTTGGATCTGCACGGAAATTCTCTTAAGGCCTGAGATAAGGGCTTGGTGATGGCCATGCCGAAACATTGATTTTGTTGTCCCAAAGCAACTTTGTAGCAATATTACATATAAATACACACACACACACACATGCGCACATATATGTCTGTGGTTTACTAATGTTTTTTGTTTACACAACAAATTTGTTCATGACCTCAAAGAACTTCAAAGCAGTGAAACATGAGAATGACCCCAGGCTTTTTTCTGTGTAAGCACATTATTGTCATGGGTCTGGAAATCGAGTCCATGGGACATGATCACCATTAAAAGAGCAGTGCTGTCTCTGTAAGAAAAGACTGACTGTAATGAGGGAGACTCATTTTAGCCAATCTGCTCATTTTGTCATCTGAAACATCCTGAGTCCCATCTCAGATTAAAGCTCCACATCTAATTATCTCTCCTACACAGTACAACTAACTGACTCAGGTCAATGGATATATAAATGTGTTAGATATGATTCATTTACCAACCCAGAAATGTCTGGTGGAATTATTCCACACTGCACCACATACAGCAACAGTTCCCTTTTGACCCTGATGTTTATGTGTAGCCCCAGGCAAGCACAAGAACTCTGATATGGATGAGGAGATTCATTTCTTCATCAAGCAACAAGCCCATTAATGTTCTGATAAATGGAAGATTAGCAGTTTTAATGGCAGACAGACAAGTACCAAATCAAAAGAGAAATCTATTTAATTAAATTTTGTTTCTTTTTACAGTGCCAATTAACTATATTGGTAATCTCAAGGCAGTATGCAAAAAGAAGACAAATTAAAAAAAAATGCTTCTGATCTGCTGACCTGAACAGTTGAGTGTGATTTAAAACAGTTACTTAATTAGATTTTCTTCTGGACAGTACTTTGCATCATGTCATAATGTTATTCCCTCATCAAAACCATATCTAGAGTATTGTCATGATTCTTTCATACATGTTTGAGAAATCCTTTAATCTCCATGGCAACCATTCAGCTGTGGAAAACACCTGGGTGGACCAAGCCCCACCTTCCAGTCGCAGCTGCTCCTCTGAGACCAATCAGCTCCTTCAAACTCACTGGCAGCAATTAGCAAACACCTGGTGGAACAGAACATCTGCTGTGTTGCTTCTCAGTGAAACACTGGAAAAAATGTTGTTCAGTGAGTGATGTTGCAACGTTTCAGAAAGAGCAGGACTTTCTTAAAGAGACAGAAGCCCAATTTGGAGTTGATAATTTACCAAGTCAAATTTGATATGTATAGCATTTTCATAACAACTGCAGATAACAGAGTTACTTGATTCTGCTATAAAATGATTCAGTGTGACCAGAAAACACATAGTAATGGATCTAAAAAATAAACCACTATTTGCTGCTAATGTATTGCGCATCTAGAAAAGTATTTCATGCAATTTGCCACAAGTCATGTAGCAGAAAGAGCAAACCTGCAGAGGATTGCTCTTTCTTTCTTTAGATATTGTTTCAGTCATTCTTGAGAATAGGGACAAAACATGTCCTATGAATAAAGCACAAAATTTGTGATTTCTTTTTTCTGTTTCTTTTTTTTTTTTTTTTTTTTTTTTTTTTTTTTTGGGGTTAAATTTTATTTTTTCCCAAA
>NW_015113668.1:9848-32694 GCF_001443285.1 Poecilia latipinna | reverse complement strand
CTCATTTTTAAAAATGGGGAAAAAAATTTGTCTATAAAAAAGGCAAAAAATTTTTTTTTTTTTTTTTTTTTTTTTTTTTTTTTTTTTTTTTTTTTTTTTTTTTTTTTAGGTGATCAATTGTAATTTTCTCCAAATCCAAAGTTGTTATTTGAAAAATACATAAGTAGTATTGTTCTTTGGGGGTTATCTGATGTCACAATATTTTTTTTTTTACCTGCAAGAGTTGTCTACAGTAGGAGGAACAGGGTTTGTTGGCATGTTTTTTTTTGTCTGTCGGCCATATTGGATTTAACAAAAATAATTTCTTGCATTTGCAGCTGATGGTCAGTAGTTGATAGTGTATTTTATGATGCATTAGTGTCCACTTCAGTGACCTGTGTGCATTTATAGCATAAAAATCCACAAGAAGCATAAGAAAATGGCTTTTAGATAGCTGTCCACTGTAGTGACCATTATGCATGAAAGGGTTAATATCTCTCTTTGCATCAAAAAATATGAAAAAGGTGAATATAACAACACGGGAACTACCCCAAGGCTGCAGCAAAGCAGGTCAGACAAAATCCTGTTCTTTGTACAACTACTGAGTCCAAACCACTACAGCATGAAATTTAAGCTTGATTATAGATGATTAAAGTAAACTGTGGTTTTGCAAAAGCCTTGAAGAAATTCAAGTTATCTGCCATCTGATTTTGATCTTATTGATATAGACAGACAGCCACATGGCAAATTTGTATGAAAGGATCAAAGAAGGGAAAGAAACTCAAAAGGCAGTGTGTTTTATAGCTCAACCTTCTACAGTCATCTCTTCAGAGAAGAAAAGAATGATGAACACTAAAACCACAGTCTGTATGTGTAAAAATGGGCTCTGCTTTGTCTCCTCTGTTTACTGTCACCTCCCTAGCTGACGGTGACTAACTGAAATGGGGATTTTTGGGGGGTTAATAAATCTCCCTCACATGTTCCTGTTCTGATCTCAGGTCCTTCTGTTTGCACTGCTTTACTTTAAAAACAACTTTTAGTCTCAAGAGGAAAGCAGGAAAACAAAAACACCTTTGGACAGTGAAATTGCCTTGTCACGCAAAAAGAAAGCATTATTGTGATAAATCACCCCCATTTTATTCCATAACTAAAGTCTGCCATGATGTACCTTCCAGTGGCACCTACCATCCTGAGCTCTGATATGGATGGACTTTACAGAACAACAGAGGGTATGGCACCTCACAGGAACACTTATTGGGTCAAATGTTTTTATTATATGTATGCTTCCTCCTGGCTCTGACTTGTTGTTTCTGACACAGTTGTGTATTTCTAAGGTTAGTACTTGATGGACTGGGAGAAGGCAGAGGAGCTTGATTTTTTTTTTTGCAGATTATATTTCTCATGCTATCCTGTCACAGCAAAGGGATAATTATAGCAAATATGTAAAAAACATAGATATATGTGTATTTTTTGTTTGTTTTTTTATAAAAGTTACATAACTCAGCTTTAAATCATTTTTAGTAGATCAAGGTAGCTATGAATATTCACTTACTATATATAAATATTTAAATAATGAGCTGTTCTTAATTTTACATTTAAAGAATGAGCTGTTCTTAATTTTACAGGGACATTTGTTCAGTAGATGACTGATCTGGACGCCTATTGCTCTTTGAAGCAGGTTTTATCTCAGTAACATCATTGAACCTCATGTATCATGTTAGACCTCTGATGTATGTTGTGGATTTGCTTTTAAACACATCTTTGCACAAATATCTAATATTAAAACTCTGAACAGAAGTTTCTGATTTACACTGATGCAGCTCGGTGCCACATTAGTTTGTGCTCACACAGAATGCTGACCGCAGAATCAAGCAAGAGAGACACAGTGAAAGTATCCAAAATTTGTGCTAAGCGTAAGATTAGCACTACTTTAACACATACCAACTCAAGGGAAGATCAAAAGAAGCCATCCAAGAAATTCCTCAAGAAAGAGGAGGGAAGTATTTGCTAAAAATGGTGCCCAAGTTTTGAGTAGCGTTTTGAGCATAACACCTGGGTTAATATTTAAAATGATGTAACCAGATGAGTTACATTGAGGTTGCCAGTAAATTTTGTTTACGGTAAGATCATCAGTTCTCACTATGTCGAGTCCCTTTAAATAAGACAAACATACCCATGGTGTGAGTAAGGGCATCAGAACAGGGTTTTACTAAAGTGTAAATGTCTTAAGAAATAATAATAAATAAAAAAAACTTTGTTTAGCCAGTCTTGTTGATGATTTGGCTGAGGGGGTTCAGGCCTATGCAGAACAGCAGTGGGGACAGAACATCTCCTTGGTATATGCCACATTTGATGGACACTTGTGCAAGTGGTTTGCGGTTGGCTTCAAGGGTGTTTGCAATGAAGGCTCTTAGAGTCCTATTGATGTTGTACATCTCTAAGCATTCAATGATGTGTGTGGCATTGAGTCATAGGCTTTCTTGTAATCAATCCAAGTGGTGCACAGGTTGGTGTGTCGGGTTTTGCAGGCTCGGGCGACTGTGTGGTCTACAAGGAGTTGGTGTTTGGCTCCTCTGCTATTTATGCCGATGCCTCATGTATTTATCCATGTGTCCGCTTATCTTAGCCGCTATGATGCCTGACATGAGCTTCCATGTTGTAGAGAGACAGGTTATTGGCCGATAGTTGGATGGGACTGAACCCTTTGAGGGATCCTTCTGGATCAGGATTGTGCGCCCAGTGAGTTTCTTTAGCCAGTAGGCATGGATCATGTCAGGCCCTGGTGCTGTCCAGTTTTTCATACCTGAGACCTGAGTATATATATATATATATATATATATATATATATATATATATATATATATATATATATATATATATATATATATAAAACTGCATTAATATTAAGTGTGAAAAGGACAAATGAAATAAAATCATTTCCTCCAATTTTGGAAAATGAAGATGTAGCTGCAGCCATCAGCTGAAATCAGAAGTGCAGCAGGTTGAACCAGAGGTAGTGTGAGGTACAGAGACAATACGAATAACTAAACCTCTGACAGCAGCAGACGCTGCAAAGCTGCATGTGGGAGTTATGCTGGGAGACGATCTGCGCTGGACGTGGCCAGTAGAGTGGCTGCTGACACTCTACAGTGATGTCAACTAATAATCCCTCTATGTCTCAAATCATAAATACAGGAACAGAACGTCATTGCAATCATTTAATCATTTTTTTTACTAATTATTTTCCAGCAGACATCATGCTGGTTTAAAGAAGAAGGAAAAAAAAGTAAATTACTCAGTTACCGCACTCGGGTGTCTGGTAATTTTCACCATTGTCTCCCAGCAAACTGCTCACTGTGTCTCTATGTGCCTCATGATCCATTTGAACAAACTGACGGAAAACAGTATTCAGGGGGAACAAATAACACTGAAAATGTTGTGAAATTTTTCTCAAGGACTGAGAAATGCTGAACCTTTCAGAGCAAAATCTAATAAAACATGTTTTTACACGTCTTCGCCATAAAGAGCTTGTGTGCTCACCCTTTTATCAGTTAGGAAGAGCAGCACTTGTAGATTATTAGGGCTTTCTAAATGGTTTTTTGCTCTAATAAGGCAAGAAGGGTAAATTCAACGCTGTACCAAAATAAAGGCAGGAACTGCGCACACAGGATAAATTGACTGGGTTTGTTTGAGTTGTCCACTTATTCACTGTGTATGTCTTTAATTGGCTTCACTGGAAGCCCCTGGTGCATTTTGAACAACCCTTGATTGCAGCATTACTTCAACTCATCTGGGATTTATGGCTTCACTTGAGGTACTATTTCAGCTTTTGCAATGTTAATCAGCTACTCCCAATTGAAAACCACCTTGTTGCTATGGTTATGCATAGTAACTGATAATCAAAAGTAACAAAAAGCATCAACAGAAATTCTTCCAGGTACCTGCCATCCGCAACAAAACAGAATAATGGTCCAAAAGTGTAATTTTCCTGTCAGAAACAGAGAAATTAAAGTTTTAAAAAAGACAAAAATCTGAAATAACAGCTACTCCAACTGGCTGTAACTTTGAGCAGAGCAGTTCTAGAAATGTCCATGTTGTTGATTTAGTTTGAAGTAAAGAATGACCCTGCTGTGCTATTGGTGCTTGATGTAGAAGCCTAAATTCAGTTTTAGTTCATTCAGACCTTTAGGATAAATTATGTTTATATTTCTTATGATAATTTGTTTATTTGGATAAAATGATTACTAGTTAAATCTCTCTTGCATACTAATTTGTTATATTGGACTATACTAAAGCCTTCTTGTAAATTAGCATATCTAGTTGCAGTTAAGGATTTGAGGGTGTGGCTAGACGGAGTTAGTTGGGCAGTTGGAGTGGAGCCACACAGTTTTTTGACCTCTTGCTTAAGACTCTCAATTGTTTACCATTTATTATTTTTGTGGAAAATTAACATTTGTACCGTTTTTATTTTTGAAGTAAACTGTTAAACTTTATCAAGAGGATTCAGTCTGGTTTTTTGTCGTTTCGTCATCAAGTGGACTGAAGGGGAAAAACTGAGAGCATCAAGCTTATGGCTTCATTATTTAGGAACCTTGACTTGATGTATAGATTTCTCTTGTTTTCTTGATCACCCTAACACAGAGGTCTCACTGTGCCACCTCTGCTCCAAGTTTTCTTACAATCGTCACACATCCCTATCAAGTTTTCATATTTCATCTGTCAAAGAAAGAAACACCATCAGAAATTTCATCAGACTAGAGGAAACAGAGGATATGATTTTCGGCACAGTCAGCTGTCCACTGCTCATTATCTATTTCATTGCTTTGTGTGTATAATAATTCAATGGAAATCATGCTATTAAAATTATATTAGGATCCTTCTGAGCCCAGTGTGGTGTCAGGAAACATTTAGCATTTGAACTGCAATCTGAAAAACTTGACTTCTCTTTTAATCCCAGGAACCTTCCTAGCATGTGAGCAGTAATACCCTCTGCTCTTCAGAAGGAGGTCCACAGTACCACACCACACACTAATCTCTATGCAAGACTTCTGGGCACGTTTTGCTCTTTGTGTGGAGTGGGGCTAGTTTGTTTCAACTGCATGGTCAGAGATAGGACAGCAGGTTCATTGCAGCTGTCATGCCAAAAGTGTCACAATAAATTGTGACACTGGCAATTTATAGGGCTGGCAACACAGTTTGAGCATGAGTAGATTGACTATAGACCAGCATGGCCAGTCACCATTAATCCATGATCACAGTCATGGTGAAGCCAAACAGGTGTGCACACAAGTTATCACTGCTGCATCCACCTTAATAGAAAGCCACATTCCAAAATATTAAGGTTGCTCAAAACACCCTGGAATGTATTCAGGTGTGAAAGGGTGGTGGGTGGTTATCAACTACTCAGTTACTCAGCTAAGACACTGGGAGAGAAATCACCAGCCATCTGTGCACAATATACACACACATTTTACCACAGACATTAGATAATGCTGTTGTCCACTGATAGATAACAAGACCTTGCTGGTGAAGAGACTTTCCCATAACTGGAGACACAAAGTGTTTCTCCTGTTTCTGTCCTCCTGATTTCCACAGTGCTTTTGTGTTGCAAAGCCACTTTTCTTATTCAGTGCAAGACCTTCCAGGGCAGAGTGAGAAAACAGGAAAGCGAGAGTTATGCAAGATGAGTGAAAGGTGGCAACCCTAAGGCCTTTGCTCCTGTCTCAAGTCTTCTGCTGTCTCCATCAGGTTTTCTTTGAGTGCTGTCTTGTTTTTGACTCCACCCATCTTCCCATCAACTCTAATATCCCTTTGGGATCAATAAAGTATCTTTGAATTTGAATTTGATCAGTTAGAGAGAAGTATCTCCACAGAATGATGCCATCACGATTTGTTTTCACCGTTTGGATGCCATGATAACTTCTTTCAAACTTGACATATAATCTCCTTTGTTTTCTTCCAGAATTGCAAGATTTTGAGAATCCCATACTCCCTGACTAATGTTCTCCTGGCCTGGTTGGTTAGTTTAGGTAGACGTCCATGTCTTGGTAGTTCCAGTTTGTCTATTCTCTCTGCATGTTCAGAAAATGGATTCAACAGAGCCCTGTGAGATTTTAAAGCTGAGATATTGTTTTAGAACCAGACCCAGCTTAAGCTATCTACTCTAATGTCCCTGTAGAGGGCTGTTCTCAGTTGTCATGTCAAATAAATTCAAATCTTGTTTTAAAATTTTCAGTAAAGTCATTCCTTTCATTGACAGTGAACCCTATTTTCATACAAGGTTGATGTTTACAAATGGTTTGTTATTTTTATTATATGTACACAATCGTCTGACAGGTCTTGTGCCTTTGGTGCCACAGCATATCAGCACGTTTCTGTCTGATCACAAATAATGAAAGCACTGCTGCTCCAAAGCAAACCGGCTAACGGTAAGCAAGAGTAATAAAGCAGAGCAAGAGTAATAAAGCAGATAGCAGTTAGCAGTCAGAAAGCCTTCTGCAGGGTGAGGTTTTTTCCTCACCCTGCAGAAAGCCCCATGTCATTGCACAAACAAGATCTGCTTGTCTAGAGCACTGCTTTCTCTTCCTCTTCAATACTACATGTGGATTTGCAAGGATAAAGTAAACAGTTAGAAGGGATATTTCGATGGAGCATTAAAGATCAGTTATCTGTGTTTGTTCTCTGTCACAGCCTTGGCCTTAGGAGGGCAAACACCAGCAGCACTCTGGCTCACTGCATAAACAGTTTGTAAGGAGAGAGATGTGTGGATTGGAGCCTCTGAGGATATTTTACTGATTCCATGTTCATTCTCTTATTGCACAGATTTAATCCCAGTTCAATAATAAAGCCATAAACAACAAACAGTATCTAACATGGGATCCTTACATGACTTAACTGAACACAAATTGCAGCTTTCTAACAGCGATAGATGGAAGGTGCTGCTCGCTCACTGGGTGAGGCAAGACTCTACACCTAACTCCAAGTTTTGTGTGTCCTTAATGGGATCAACCTTTTTCTTTGGTGTGGAAAGAATGGAGACAGGTACTCTATCTCAGAACTAATAAGCTGAAAGAGACACCTTAAGGAGAGGCCTTGGTAGAAAGTTGCCGGTGGCATTGCCAACTGGCAGCATCATAGGTATGTAACAGTTTTTCAGTTGTTTTAATGAAAAGAGTGACAAGGACAAGAATGTTTCCAAGAGGAAGAATTTGGATGAAGACGGAACTATACAGAGTTTTGTGGTGGGAGGTATTTAATAATGTTACAGGTTGTATATCTGCAGAGTTACTGTCATCTATGAACTAACCTATATCAACATAGATTGGTTGTTACGAAAAAAACAATAATATAATAGATCACAATTCTGAAAAAGAAAAGAAAATGTATTCTCCATCAGGATGATACATCAGTCACATCTGGTGTTTTTGTAAAGCAGGAATGTATTGTGCTTGGAATGCAACAGGCCTCCAAATTCAAGCTGTTTTTTGTAGTCCTGTTTTTTTTTTTTTATTAAGCTTTCACATATAACTATTACTTGATTTTGTGTATGAAAAATTGATTTTTAACTGCTTTCATCAACTCTTGCTATGCTATGCATTATATTTTGCGATAATATTACAAGTTTATAATATAATTTTCATTTCACAGTATATGTATAAAAACTACATTGTGAAGACAAAAACAGTTCAAAAATGTCCCCCAAAAATCCAAACTGATGTTATATTTGTGTCCTTGAATTGTTAATGTTCAGTTCAGCTTCATCTTGAAATCAGAATCATTGAGTCAGTAAATTGTTAATTGGGGGAAGTTTTCCAAACCTGGAAGAGGATTTACTGTCAGACAGAAGGCATAGCTCAAAAGTGCTGAGGAATAACAGGTCATCAATTCTGCAACATGTTCTCGTGATGCACAACTTCTTTAATTAGCTCTTACTGTTGGCCATAATGATAATGATGAGCTTTTTAGTCCAGTCCATTATGTTTGCAGTGTTTCAGGACTCTGTGAGGAATGGGTAGTCTTGACTATAGCGCCTCATAACACTTCAGGAATTTTTATAATGGATCTAGTTTGGCTTGTCACCAGGGGTGAAAGTAAGGGGGTACGGCAGGGTACTGCGTACCCCTAAAAGATTTAGCGGGGTACGCAGTACCTGCAAGAGATGGGAGCGGCTGTCTGCTGTAAAACATCAACGGGTTCACTGCGCAGCCGTTAGAGCACCCACTAATCAGCCGTGACTGATTAGTTTTTCAAGACCAATCTAAAACACGACTTAATCAGTTAATAAATAACTTTTTTCCCATTTCAAATTGTTTCTGAACTGTTCGTGCTTTGCTAGATCACTTAATGCTGAGTCGATCTCAGCATTAAGTGACAAACTGAACGCCGCCAGGAGGCTGAGACCAGCACATCCTCCTCTGATTGGCTTATCAAAACGTTCGTAACTTTATTAAAGAACAACAACAAAAAAAATCAATAAAGTGCTCAAATTAATGACCCAACAACAATAATAATCTCAGTAATTATTGTTTCAACAAGGTGTTGCGCAATTCTGTGCGTTTCGGTTCCATTACCAAAATAACTAGCACAGCAGGAGTTTAAAATTAACTCATCAACCACCGCTGTGTTCAGGGGAGCGCTTAATAATCGCAAAATAAATATCAAGCCTGAAAACCTAATATTGTAACGGACTGAATGTTATGTTTTTAATGTAAACCCTGGTCAGCTTGTGGAGCGCAGGCGGTTGCCAAGGCAACGGCTGTGCTTAAATGACAGTGAGAGACGGAGAGTAAAAATGTGCGAGTGGTTTAGAGTTGATCACCTGTTCGGGTTTTTCCTTTGCTGTGACGCTTTACAGCCGCTGTAGTTTCTGAACGTTCAATAAACGACAAACTTGAACCTATTATCTCGTTCTTTGTGAGTATACGTCATTCACAACAAACATCAAACACGGTAAATATGTTTCAATAAGTATTTAACAAACAAATGGCTTCTACCGCGATAATTATGTGAAATTAAATTAATTGTCTAATATAAAAAAATAGTTTGATGCTGTCGGGCTCAGAGTCTGAGGCTTTTCCTTTATCAAACATTTTTTTTGCCTCTTATTTAGTGGAAATATTGATGTTGATGAGATTTTTCTCCAAAATAATAACCTTTTTCAACCTTTATAGCTCCACTGTTGAAAATGAGGCTCTAACATTCACAAATAAAATAAAATCCAGTCCAACATCTGGTTTGAGGTGATTCCTCTGGATCCTGTTGGAGGAAAAATATCCCAACTTCAGAAGATGAGCTTTAACCTAACAGAGCTCCGTGGTTCCTCCTGTCAGTATGAGAGTCAGGGTGAGGAGGCGCCATGTTAGGAAGACGAAGTGGAAGCTGCAGGATCTTCAGAACAAACAGGTCATGATGCTGGGCTACTGATTATCCCTCTGTCTGGACACAGGATCAATATAACCAGTTTAAAGGCTAAAATGAATGGTTATATGCCAGTCATGGAAAACTGGGATGCACTCCATGCCATGATGTTCAGGATTCAGGTCTCATAGCATCTCAAGGTGTCAATATTGCAGCCAGTGGGCTGAATGAGGAAATACAGCTTTATTTTGTAACAATTCAAGAGCTACCAGCTTTTATCACTTCACAAAAAAATTAATCAGCACAGAAACTCCAAAGCACACAAAGAAGCCATATATATATATATATATATATATATATATATATATATATATATATATATATATATATATATATTTTGTTTGTTTGTTTTTTTTGTTTTGTTTTTGTTTTTTGATTTTTTGTTATAGTACCCCCCAAGAATTTAAAACTACTTTCACCCCTGCTTGTCACGTTCCAATGTTTCTTAAGACTTCAGTAACAACATGAGTAAAACAGGGTATTATATTCATCTGAACTCTGAACATATAATTATATAACAATTCAACTAAAAGAAGATGCATTGTTTAGGTGAGAAAACATAAAAGCACAGTATATGTTCAAATGAAAAGAAATCAAAACTCCTCTGAAACAGCATCAAATTACATTAGGGACATTGTGTTACACTAGCTTGTATAAAACTGTGTGGTAAAATAAAGATGTTGAGGACTGGCAGAATCACTCAATGTTCCTTTGCCAATAATGTTGGGCTGCAGCTCCGACTCTTCAAGAGTGCCTTTACATTCCTTTTTAAGTGAATATTCAGTCACATTTCAAAACTGACTTCCCATCCTTATTTCTATTATTGTGGAAATTTTACCTGCTGAACTGTTCCTTAGGCACAGAGGTTAACTTTAACCTCTGTGCCTATATGCTTCTGGCACCTATATGGCAAATATATGCATCCTTTCCTTTCCTTTCCTTTCCTTTCCTTTCTTGTTTAGAATCCTATGCCAAGCATTCTTCCTCTATATGTGAGGGAAAGGATGCTTCCTTACATAGATGACAGAAATTGATAAAAAAAAAAAAAAAATGAATATCTGAATTTATTAAGATTGCACTTCTTTCATCTTTGGCTGTTCCAATCATTTCTGTGCCCTCAAGCTCTAAAAGCAATCATAGTAGGGTCAGACTAAATGAAAGTTGTATTTTTTGTATTTTTTTATTGTATTGAAAATGTAAAAAAAAAAAAAAAAAAAACTTGTGATGAGAAAATATATTATAAGTTTAGAAGTTGTTTTACCTTACAGCTGGCGGGAGGTGGTTTAGAGGGGACTGGTTTGGTCATGTAAGAGTTGGGCTGATGTACATGAAATGCTTTTTATAGTGGACAATGAATGCATTTCAATGTTTAGTTGAAACACTGAAAAAAACAGCGTTTAGTTGTTTGTTGAAATTATTCAAGGAATAATTAGTAGATGAGCATTTAATTCAGAACATGATTCTCATGGTTATTGTTAGGCTACAGGAGTAACATCAGCAAAATCCTGAGTTAAAGGTTCAGAAATTCTAGTATCTCTTTTTTTTTTTTTTTTTTTTTTTTTTTTTTTTTAAACTTTATCCTAAATTATTTTGTATTTTTTAAATGTTTTGAATAGTCAATCACATTATGGTTGGCAATCAATGGGAGGTACTCATTATGAAATTGATTGCGGGAGACATGTAGCTCTGATCAGAAAAATGCCAGAAAGCATTCCTGATCTTTATGGAAGACATCAGTTATCCTGCTCAAACTTTAGGAGACAACTGTTTTATTATTTCTTTTCTTTTTTTTTTAATAAAAAAGTTAATATTTTATTAAAATTGGTTTAGCATCTCTTGAAGACCTTGGTTTTAGAGCTGATTTAAGGTTAGCTGGAAAGATGCACAGCTCACTTCAGTTCTAGTCATAGAGGTGATCACTATTTAACTGTGGAGGCTATGTTTGAAATGAAAAGGCTTTAAGAACCATAGCCTGCACAAATACACTAAAAGGGGGAGGGGAGTTGTCTTAAGTCAGTAATAACAATGAGAACCTTGATGAATTCATCAGAATTGACAGATGGTTAGATATCTGAGTAATCAGATAACCAAAACCAGATATCTACATTTCATGCATTACAAGCATTATCACCAAACATGACCATGGGAAAAATGTCTACTCATTTTCTTAATGCCACAATCTGCAGACTTCTGCCCAGGTCCCTCTTGAAAATGAGATCTGGATCTCAACGGGGTTTACCTGGTTAAATAAAGGAAATAAAAAATATATATATATTCTTTTCTTTATCTTTTTACATAAAATTGGACAGAATCTTTCCCTCATATATTTTCAGATACCAAAGATATTTCTGGACAAAGATCCTAGAGGCTATTTCTGGAATTTACTGGACTCTGGAAAAAATGTGTAATAAAAAAGTTAAATAAAATAAAGTTTCAGTCACTTCATCACTAAGAAACATGTTATATTGATTAATCACAGACAGACTAATATTTCCAAACATTTATTTCTGTTAGTTATAGTGATTTTCTAGAGTAAATGAAAGGATGACTTATAAAATTAGATTGTTGCATCAGACAGTGTTCCTATTTAAATCTTTAGTAAGGTACGTCCTAAAGATTTAAATCTTTACCAGAAATTTCTATTATTTTTGGTAATGTCAATATGTGCTTTTTGTTCAATCAGGCCTGATCTCCAAAAGGAAATATTAGACTGTGGCATTTCTATGTTACAGACACTGCTGGAACCTTCAGCATTCCTTATTAAAATATTCTAACTGCATACATGTTTCTGAATGTGTATATGGAATTATAATCTACCATTAATTAGAAAAATTCACACAATAAATTAAAACTTTTCCACCTGATTCTTGTTCTCAATGATAACTGTTGCTGAATGTTTTAATGTGATCATACTGCTCTGGATGAAAGAACTGTTCATATGAATCATTAACAGCATAAAATGAATATAAGATTTATGCACAATGACTGTCAACATTTACTACAGTCTGCTGGATTTTATTCCAAAATTTAAGACTGGAATTCTTTAGCATGGTGTGTAAAATCTCATGTTGTTTTATAAAATGATGATTTGATATCTTTCTGGTGCAACTGTTGCTGAGATTATTAGTCTGGAACATATGTAGAGAGCTGATCTCATACCTACTAAGATTACCTTTAAACAACTCCCTGCCTGTTTATGTTCAGTGCAGTGAAAGAAGCAGCATACATCTTATTTAATTTTGCCATGGAAGCCATAACTTTGTTCAGTTATGATGAGTGAAACGGTTTACTTTGTTAACCTTTGCAGCCATGCTGGGAGAGGCAGCATGCTCAGTGTTTGTAGCTCCCACTTTGATCACTCCATAACTGCTCGCCTCTAAAAGCATTCTCACCAAACACGACCATGGGAAAAATGTCTACTCATTTTCTTAATGCCACAATCTGCTGACTTTTACTAACACTTTGGTGCTTTTACAACTGAAAAGCCACACTTGTAGACTGATCAGGGCTTAATTTGCCTGAAAACAATCTTTTCATGTTAGCCTTAGAAACGACACCATCTGTGTCTGTATGGATTAAGCAGGTGCCAAGACACACCTTTCAGCTTGATGAGCATCAGTAACAGAGTCAGAATTCAACAAGAACGCTCAAGGTGACCTTGAGTCAGTGAGTTGAAACACTGTGCTGCTTTCATTTGTTTGAAAGAACCAGAGAGGTTGCCCTCTCTGCACTTATTTTATTGGACCACCAGTGGCAAGTGACATTGCTGCCTCACATGCATACAAATGTCACAGAGAGCAGGTGATGGTCCTGTGGGGAAACTATTCAATGTTCTACTAATTCCTCTCTTTAATCTGCTTCTAGGAAGGGTTTGTTCTCCTTTCCCCCCCAACATCCCTCACTCTCATTTCCAACCTGGCTGGGGTTTTTCTTTTGCAGAGCATTCCATCCTGCAAAGAACTTAGCATGACCTCTTCTGAAGAAAAAAAAAAAAAAAAAAAAATAGCCCTTCAATTTCCCATAGGGTTGGTTTTTTTACACCCTTATGTAGCAAGTCTGTAAGAAGTGTATATTTCACCTCAAATCCATCCTCAATATATAAGTATATTTGTTTTTCTTAGTTTCTGGATTGTATTTTATTTTGGTGGTGACGCTTTTATTTTCTTGCTTCCTATTTGGCGTCATATCCTGTGTGTTCCCGTTGCTCTCCTCAGTTCGCTGCGTTGAGGAGAGGTAAGCGTATAAAGTTGTCTTCTGTTTATGTGTTAAAATATTTGAAATGTTCTTAAAAGTATGTTCACTAAGCTCACAACTTGTTATATTTTGTTGTTAAATTGTTTTATGTGTAGCGCAGCACACTATTGGGTATTTAATTCCCACATTAAAGACAATTATCGAGTTTACCATGCAAACGTGGTTATCTTTGTTCTTTTGGTTGGTTAAGGTCTGTGTGGGGAGGCCGGAGCCTGGGAACTGCTGTGCTGAATGCATTTTTGTTTTGATCAGGTATGTGAGTTGTTTTAAATGTCATCTGGATGTTAAATTAATGTATTTAGTATATTTTCATATTGTAGTGAAGGATTCTTTTTGTTGTTTATTTGATTTGAACAGTGAAAGGTGTGGCTATTGAGCAGATTATTCCTGTTTGAGTTTTATTTTAATTGTTTTAACATTTTACTTTATTATTTGCTGACCTTAAGTTTTGGCTGGTTGTGGCGCATTCCTGCCTCAGTTCGCGCCGAGCTGTGCTGGGGAGAGGTCTGTGTGGGGAGGCCGGAGCCCGGGAACTGCTGTGCTGAATGTATTTTTATTTTGAACAGAATAAACCTGCCCTACTGCTGCAAAACACCCTGGGTCCTCGTCTGCTGATTCCTTTTACCCATTACAAACAACGCAGAGTACATACAACAGATGAGTCAGGTGATGGAGGCTACACTTATACCTACAGTAATGTTTTACAGTAATGTTTTACTGTAGGTTTAAGGATGTCATAGGTATTTATATGAGGTACATAAATACCTCATGCTCTGGCAGGAAATGAGATATAACTAGAGAACATTGTTTTATTGTTAAGACTGAAGCATAATAATATGACTTACACAACTGTCAGGCACAAAGTTTGATGCCAGAATACATTTGCTGCAGGTACAATCTGTTCATTCAGAATTTACCATTTCAAAAGCAATTACACAGAATAATCTCTTCTCTGAATGGTACAAAGACATTTTGTGAAAGAGTAAACTACCACAATTACTATACAGGAAAATAAGGTGGCCTGGAGAGTTTCTTAAGGTGTATTTAAGATATAGGTTCCATTTAAAAAAAAAACATAGTTTGTGATTTTGGGTTGTTTTGAAATGAAATCTTTTTCACTATTTTAAAGTTACTCAAATTAGAGCACACTAGCATGCCAAGATCACTGCTTCTCTCCACATGTGTTCTTCCACTTCTTCATGCAAAAACTGAAGATTATTCAGTAACACAGTCAGTTTAGAATTATCAATATTATTTCTATTTGCTAAATGCCACAGTAATAACAGAACATGTCAGAGATTTATTTCTTAATGTCCTCATCATTTATAAGTGTATACAGAAGAGCTTTCTAGTATATTGTCTTATTTTCTCACTGAACAGCAGACCATAGCAGCGTCTATTTAAAACAAGGACCTCTTCAAACTAAAAAAAGGTTCACACAGCACACAGTCCCTTGTCACTTCTTCTATTTCACAAAAAATCCAATAGTGTTTTAATTCAATTAGTAAAGAGTTAACAAAAGTAATTGTAACATCCCATCAGCAGTGGAATATCTGTCTCCTCAGGACCATGGGCAGGCCTCCAGTGAATTGGTAATGATTTTCCTGACTGGAGTCGAAGAGAACAGCCTGAGGACTTGGCCTGAGATAAGGACAAGTAATGATCTTTGGCCAGTGAGTGAGACATGCTGCGGCCGTTTCCATTCTTGTGGTCTAATTCTGCACTCCAACAAATGCTCTGCATGGAGTCATTGCCCCACTCAAGGATGTGTGCTGGAAGTCCCACCGAGGGAGACTAAAGCTCAGTGTCTGGGATGTGCTGGGAAGTTCCTTAAAGGAAGCAAGTGCTGTCCTCCACCATGGCATTTAAAAAGGCCAGTCTTTCATTCTGGTAAGGGGAGGGGCAGTGAGGAGATGGAGGGTGGGGAGGGGGTGAAGGGGCTTCCTGGCTCTGTCTGCAGGACCATAACAGATGGCCAACTGGACAGCCACAATGGGGCCTTCTGGTGCCATTCTCATGCTACATATGCTTCACCCTCCGGCTATGACTTCTTAGAGATTGAAATTTCTCACAATTTTTCACAGCCATCACCATGACTACACAGCCCTTAATGGTTGAACAGACTTCAGCATTGATCAGCACAAACACACAGCAGCATTAACAACCTCTTCAAAGTGTAAATCACCATATGAGAAGGAGTTTAAAGCTGGTTGTTGGTTATTTGTTTAAGAGACTTAACACAAACATGGATAGTGGACAGCTGCAATAACTGCCTTTCAATATCTGTTCACTTTCTGATTTCTTGGATCCAGATGATTACTTAATTTAATTTCTTTCCATTCATGACAGGATAATCAGAGGCATTTCCAAACAATGCTGAGCAGTCATCTGGAGAATCCTAATGCAGGAGATGGGCCGCTTTGTTCAAATGATAAACCTTACTTGATTTGTGGAATACTTTGAGGGCAAACACATTTGATTTTATTGTTATCAAAATGGTTCTGTGGAGTGTGGTCAATGAACTACTGAGGCAAGTGGACAGAATAGAGAGCATAAAGTGCTTTGAAGGAATTTAACCAGGATCACAAAATCATCATTCAAGCCAAATCCATCTGTTTACATTCAAGGCAAAAACACAAAGTTTGATCAACTTTTAAAGAATTACGATACCATACAACTGTTAGGAAGTAGTAGGAGAACGATGGTGTAGCATGTTTTCCAATGACATTGCGTGAACAAACTTATTCATGTGTGATTTTAATTGTTTCTTATTTAATAGAAACACAGAAATTGCAAAATTGTGTTTTGTTGACAAGCACACATCTGAAACAGCTGGTGTTGAAGGTATGGCAATGAAATTCACAACCATTATTCAGGAATGCCATTGAGAATTGAAAGAAAACAAAGAAGTGGACAGAGGTTAAAACATTACAGCCATTCTAAACCTGACCATCACAGTAACGCTTTACTCCATAAGAAAAATGGTTGCAACAGACACGTATAGAAGTCACTGATTACACTAGACATGATCACTATTCAAATCTTGCACCTGCAGTGACTTTCTGGATCAAAGACAATTGGTAGCTGGTAAAATTCTTAATCTTTTATCTTTATATTTTGGTCAGACACATGACTAATTACAAAGAAACAACACAAACACAGCTGCTCATTATCGGCATCCTGTTGTTCTATCACAACATTCTCAGGGGAAAGTAAACCGTGGCATCTCTATGCCCTTGCCAATACTTTGTGAAACAAACAAAGTTGTGAAGCAGAACTAGGAACTAATTTCATTAGCCGCTGCCATTTGTGACTGATTACAGGGTGTACTCAGTGGCGGGCAAGGAGGTCTAAGGTTCTAAGAGGTTAATAACCAGTAACAATCAATTACTCACCCAATTTGATATGATCAATGGGTTTTCCAATCAGACAGACAAGAAGAAGAGGCAAAGAATACAATAAAACCTCAAACATGCTGAGCAATGAGCAACAACTGAGCTGCACATACATGTTTTATTCTAGAAGTTTTATCTATGAAGAATGCATGGTATCACAATGCACATCATGTGATGGTCTGAAAAAGAATCTATGCCCCTCAAATTGTTTCACCATTTTGTCACTTTACAGCCACAAACCTAAATGTGTTTTTTATGGAGTTTCATGTGAAAAACCAACATAAAGTGGTCTAAATGGTGAAGTGAAAAGAAAGAAAACATGATTGTTAACCTTTTAAACCAATACAATCTGAAAAGTGTGATGGGGATTTGTATTCAGTCTTCCAGAGCAATATTTTACAAAACCACCTCTCCATGCAATAACAACTAAAAGTCATTCAGGGTATCTGTCTTTGGGTATATACAAAACAATTAAATATTTGTTTACTCTTCTTTGCAAGATAACCGAAAGCTCACTCAAATCAGATAAAGAACATCTGTTAAATGGAATGTTAAAGTCTTGCTGGAGATTCTCACTGACTTTCAATCCAGATTTCATCCACTCTGCCTGCATGCTTAGAGTGGTTATCCTGCTGGAGGGTGAACCTCTCACCCCAGGCCACCTAGTCTTAAGTCTTCTGTAACAGGTTTTCTTCCAGGATTGTCCTGATTTAGCACCAAGCATCTTCCCATCAACTCTGACCAGCTTCCCTTTACCAGCTGAAGAAAGCATGATGATGCCACCACCATATGCTTGGGTGTGTTCCAGATATTGTCCTGTGTCAGGAAAAGCAAGACAGCAAGAGTTTTTTTTCTGGGACAGTGATGTCCAGTGTCTGACCTGTCCTTGGTCTTCACAATGTTGTTTCTTCACTAAGTTTGTCTAACCAATTTCTAGATTTGATTTACAAGTATAAAAGTATAGGGGGATAAATATATGCCAACTACACTGTTCAGATTTTTATTCTAATAAAGGTGTTTTTAAAATGATCATTTTCATTCCCCTTTCCAGCAATTGTATTATGCTGGTGTTTAGTATCCAAATTAAATACACTGAAGTTTGTGATGCTATTAGTGCGAGAAAATATTAAATGTTTCTTAGGTCTGAAAACTCTTGGATGGCAGCTAAAAACCATTGATGAACACAGGATTGGAAGATATTTGAGCAGCTACAGCATGGTAAGAAACAGATGAAACAAAATTCCTCAGCAGAATAAATTGTGGTTCATGTGCATTGTCAAAAAACACTGTACACAATTGGTATTCTAATTCTTGCCACTGGTAGGGCTTTGTGTATTTCCATGCATCTCCATCTCTGTGATCACTGATATTTTTAATGATGTCTAAAACTCTGTCCGGCTACTATACACACAACAGAGAGTCTAGGCTTGTTATCTGAGGTGGCTTAGTCTCATGTGAGTGAGGCCAACAGATGCTCAGGTAAAAAGACACATGGTGTGTGTATGTTTTTAACTGACTTTTTAAGGAGACCGCTGGGTCAATCAACTCAAGTCCAAGCGAAGAGTTCCAATGTCTATGGTTCAATGAACAACAGGCTTTTTATTTTGCTTTCAGCTTAACATGAAACATTCGCAGGGCCTGCTCATAGGACTCAAGGACCTGCCAGTGTGACGTGGATGTAGACGTCCGATATAACTGGCCAACTGGGTGTGAAGAGCTCTGTAAGTCAGTAAAATAATCTTACTTTGCCCTCAGACATAAACCACAAGAAGTAGTATTATCAAGTCCAGCATAACTCCAAGGTGCATTTGGACACTAACAATCATATTGCAATACTAGTTATGACGTCCATTTTTAAAGCCCACATGAAAACTTATTTCTCTCATTTGCCTTCAGCCTAACAAACCAAAAAGAGAGTAAGAGCCTTACTCTCTGCCACTGACTGAGCAATACAGAAGCAGAAAAGAATGAGCAAAACCACACAAACTAGAAACAAGGAACTATAGAAGAATCAATTTCATCACAAAGACGACTCCGGAAAAAAAGAGACAAAACAAGTAACAAGGGAACATCCAAGTTAGGCATAAGACTTAATAAATTTATGTATTTTTTAGAAGCTAGTTTCACTTAACATCTTCAGAGGTTGTTGGAGAGAATAACAACCTCTGGGGAGGTTGTTATTCTCTGCAATAAGGCTGCAGGTTCTGTGGTGTAAGCCCCAGAGCCCTGAAGGCTTTTGCAAGCCAGCTTTGAGAGACTCTGAAGCCCGTCTTCAACCTTAAGGTGTTGAGGTCTTGACCTCATGAAAGTCCTAGAACCATAGTGACCCACTTGTGTAAGAAAATAACCACAAATCAGCAGGACCTTTGCAGTTTGCTCCTGGTTGTGGAGTTGGAGTTGAATACAACATCACACACCTGCTTCAACAAACCCACTGTCATCCGGACAATCAGGCACCACTGAGGATCATGTTCATTAAAAACAATTCAGCCTGATCTGAACTCCAGACACCGGTGGAGGCCTCCCCAACTACCTCAATCTATGACTACATCACAAGCAGACCACAGTTTATGACACTGAAAGGTCATGTGTCTAACTAGGTGGCTAGCAGTACAGGAGCTCCACACTGGACTGTACTCTCACTATTCACTCTGTAGACCTTAGCCTTCCAGAACTAGACGGTGTCCTGTCATCTGCAGAAATACTCCAATGATTCTGCAGTTGTTGGGTGTATCAGAGATGGAAAGAGGCTCAGTACAGGCCGCTTTGTGTCATGGTGTAGAAACAAACAACTCATCCTCATCTTGAAAGTGAATGTGAAGAAGAGATGGTGGAGGACTATAAACACCTTGGTGTTCACCTTGTACTTCTGCTCAAAGAATACATGTTGGTAACATAAACTGATTTTAAATCTATCAGAAGTCTAAATATTTTGGTCATCATCTACGTATAAGATAGATAATTGCATTTCTATACTGTGTAAGATCTGTTTTGTTCTATTTTATTATGGATCTTTCGTTCTCAATTTGCAAGTAGTTTAAGTTAATATTTACTCTAGCAAGCAACAACAGCACAACATGTATCAGGTTTGTGAAGTTCATGTCCTCTTGCTTGTTCTTAGCCCATTACTTTGTGATTCATTAACATATTTGGTCAAATTACTTGTCTGGTCTGGTCTTTAATTTAGATCATAACTGTAGACATATTTTGCCTTTACACAACTGCTGAGTGGAAATGAATAACATGCTTAAGAGAGTCATACCACAAACCTTCAATAAAAGTTGCACTCCATTTAGAGGTCAGTCCTGGATTAAAGTAATCTGTAGGACATTTCCCAAAGGGCATTGGATTTACTTTTGGAGTCATTAATACTAAAATATTCACGCAAAGTCAAGCAAATCTAATTATTTACATAGCGGGACTGTTTGCCAAAGGACGATGAAAAAATTATGTCCATAACATAACAGATGGCAGTTCAGAATGGGAGCCATGTGGAAAAGTCATCCACAAATAATATGGAGCTTTTGGGTTTCATGCCATGCTGACACAGCTAAATGCCTGGACGTGGCTCTGAGCTTCAACACTAACATCATTACAAACAGTCAGGAATAATAAAGGTCACTAACATTATGTTAAACATGGAAATAAATACAAATCAATAACATAATAAAGAATAACAGCATTACTAGTTCACACAATCCACAGTACTCCTGGAATATTACTACACACATAGTTTTAATTGTGCATAAAGGTGAAGTTGCCCAAACTGGCATATGATTGGTAGCTTTTTAAAGTTCTGTCCCTTTTATTATACAGAGGAATTGGAAGGTATTATTCTAATGCTTCACCTTTGACTTGATGCTAGAACAGTCTTATAGGAGTTTACCTGCATACTGTAAGGCGTAAGATTACATTTAACTGAAAAAGAGAAGTGGATTTAACTTGACTTGTCGATATTTTGCAAAAACTCAATTAAAGTAAGTTCAGGGAACATTTGGGTGTTTTACGAAGTTCAAATATGAACTTAAATCAAGTCAATTAAATAGGTTTAACTTCCCAGATAGCACACAATGGTAATTCAATGTTGAATTATAGTCAGAATGGTTGATTTTTGGTTGAGGTCGAAAACTGACGGTGTATCAACCATCAAACAATCATCCAATTCCAGCCGAGTAACCAATGTTGAAAATATGTCATTGAATCAATGTTGTTTTGTGGTTGAATCTAATCAATGAAATGCCAATGTCTGATCAACGACTGATCAATATTGAATCAATGTATGCTGTTTTGCCACACTTCTTCCCCTCTTCTCCTCATCAGCGCTCTGGGTGAGAGCATTTCATTACTGAGCGGGGGTTAATCACATTTTAAATTAAGCACTGTTGAGGATAGTGGGTTGTGATTCCTTTATGTACATTTTCTTACTTGTTCATAAAAATTCTTACTATTTGTGCATGATATATTGACAGAAAAACATCTACAAATTACTACAAGGAGTGAAGTGGTCCACCCATACTACTTACATGAGTGGGATGTCCCAACCACAAAGCCACTTTGCTGTTGGCTTGTTTGCAAAAGATGTTAATTCAATGTTGAATTATGATCACAAAGGTTGAATTTATGGTTAAGGTTGATGACTGATGGTGGATAAACCTTCAAGCAATCATCAAATTCTAGCCAATTAACTAATGTTGAAAATGTGTCATTGAATCAATGTTGTTTTCTGGTCGAACTCTATTGATTGAAATGCCAATGTATAACCCTGTGTTTTTCAACACTGGTCCTCCAAGCACACTGCCCTGCAAATTTTAGATATTTCCCTAATTCAGCACACATGATTTTAATTGATGGCTGATTGACAGGGTTTTGCTGAATTGAAAACATGCAGGTCAGCTTGCCTTGAGGACCAGTGTCTAATCAATTTTGAATCCAAGTATGCTGTTTGTTGCACCCCTCCTCACCTCCTCCTACTCCCCCCCAAACCTTTCCCACTTTTCACCCCCTCCCCCATCCACACATTCCTCCCAACCTTCCCTTCTCTCACCCTCCTCCCTCTCCCCAGTCCCCCCTAACCTTCTGCTCTTTCCTCCCTCCTGCCCGACTCTTCTTCATCTTGTTCTTCTTCTTTTTCCTTCTTCTTCTTTTTTTATGGCGGTCGGCAAGCAATTTAATGATGTGCATTACCGCCATCTACTGGAATGAAGTGTGGATCGGGATGCTACATATATATTCTCCCAAAAAAAATTATATTCTTTATATCAATTTATTAAATAACAAAAATATTCAGAAGTAGAAATTTTGTCCAAATATCTTGAATATTTAACTGTAATTTATTTTCCTGTAATCGACATACTAATTCCCTTCTCTCAACAGAATATTTAGAACAGAACAACAAAACATGTTTTACTGTCTCTTCTTGAAGACAAAAATCACAATTTCCTGTTGGATGTTTTCCCATTTTAAATAATGTACTATTTAACCCTGTATGACCAAAACGTTGTCTTGATATAATGGTTTCTTCTTTCCTATTTCGTCCTGTTCTCCTCATTGCACCAACTTTTCTTTGAATACTGTAAAGCCACCTATGTTCTTCCCACTGCTTCTGCCATCTTCCCTTAACCTTTTGTTTAATAATAGATGTGATTTCTTCTTTACTGAATGGTACCAATATATCAATGTAACTATTTTTTGTAGCTTGTTTTGCATATTTGTCTGCCAACTCATTTCCTTTTATTCCTACATGTGATGGTACCCATGTAAAAATAAACCCATAAACCTATTGCCTGAATTCTATAAATTAA
>NW_015113668.1:0-9547 GCF_001443285.1 Poecilia latipinna | reverse complement strand
ACTGGCAATAAACGATGCCACGCATTGCATGGGTCATGTGACTGCTTCATTTAGCGTGTCGATTTTCAAAATAAAAGCACGATTAGCCGTGCTACTTCATGGGTTGTTGTCCATTTGGTCGCAGATCAGAGGAGAATATTTGTCTTCAGTGGCCAAAATAAAATGAACATTGACCAACATATTTGATGTGTATTGATGATGGCACTCATCAAAATGTAAAGTTTGTTACTGATTTTCTCAATTGTAGATTATGTTGTTTTTTTATAACTATATTTTTGTGATTTTATGATGTAAATCTCTTTGAACTGCATTGTTGCTGAAACGTGTTACACAAATAAACTTGATTGATTGTCTGAAATGGAGCCAGCAAGAGGAAAATCTCTGACATCTGGAAATACTTTGAGATTAAACTCACAATAAAATTCTTCTTAGATAATAATTAACCCTCCACCTCCCAATTTCTCACCTTCTGGAAAGTTCCACTATTATTTGTACTCTGATTAGCAAAGATATATGAGTCTTGCACAGCAGAAACAGATTTAATGCTGTTGCAGAACTAAAATTCAACATGTAGCCAAATATAAGGGATCAGAGCCAATTAGAAATCCAAGAAAAAGTGAACGCCCCAACAGGCACTGCACTCCCAAGTCATTAAAACATCAAATGTCTTTATTGTCAAATCTGTCTATGACATAAAAGAAAACCCAACACAACCACTGACCTTCAACATATACCAGGATTAGATTGGCGACAAATCATTTTAACAATTAAATCATATGACAATTACATATGGTTTCATTGATTCTCCTATTACTAAACATGAGTTTGATGAAAACTTTGTGACAATATTGCATTAAGTAATTTTTGGAAGTATGATCCAACTAAGTGACAAGGATGTTACAGTTTCACCAGCAGATGTCACTTGTGAGTGATGATTGAAGCATTGAGTAATGAACCTTTTTGCAAAGCAAAGGGTTGGAAAGCTTCATTGCTTCATGAGGGATCATTTGCCCATCACTAGAGCATGTGGTGCACAAGGAAGTGTAAGGCTGGTTGCTGCAGGTGGGCTTTAAATCATTTCAACTCACTTGTTTTCCATTTTTTATTATGATGTGCATAGGGATCTGCTTATATGTACCTCTATTCCAGAAGAGCTGAGTTAGATGATTGCATGATCTCTTCTGCAGCCATCAAGAACTGCAGAAGGCTGTTAATCATCCACAGATTCATCCAGTTGTGGCAGAAGGGAAACACCTAAAACATGTAAGGCAGGTGGGCTGAAACACTGATCTAAACCTGCTAAAGACTGATTCAGTCTGTTGATTCTTGGATTGGTAACTGGTTAAACTGAACTGTACTACTACTACTTGTGTGGGATCTTTACCAGCATATGGACATTTTTGAATGAATTTAATCATCAACTTATTTGGAAATGGTTGTGGTTAATGGAAGATTGAACCAGTTATTTGATGGAAGTTTATCCTGTATAAATTGTAAATAATTTTTNGAGTGAAGTGGTCCACCCATACTACTTACATGAGTGGGATGTCCCAACCACAAAGCCACTTTGCTGTTGGCTTGTTTGCAAAAGATGTTAATTCAATGTTGAATTATGATCACAAAGGTTGAATTTATGGTTAAGGTTGATGACTGATGGTGGATAAACCTTCAAGCAATCATCAAATTCTAGCCAATTAACTAATGTTGAAAATGTGTCATTGAATCAATGTTGTTTTCTGGTCGAACTCTATTGATTGAAATGCCAATGTATAACCCTGTGTTTTTCAACACTGGTCCTCCAAGCACACTGCCCTGCAAATTTTAGATATTTCCCTAATTCAGCACACATGATTTTAATTGATGGCTGATTGACAGGGTTTTGCTGAATTGAAAACATGCAGGTCAGCTTGCCTTGAGGACCAGTGTCTAATCAATTTTGAATCCAAGTATGCTGTTCGTTGCACCCCTCCTCACCTCCTCCTACTCCCCCCCAAACCTTTCCCACTTTTCACCCCCTCCCCCATCCACACATTCCTCCCAACCTTCCCTTCTCTCACCCTCCTCCCTCTCCCCAGTCCCCCCTAACCTTCTGCTCTTTCCTCCCTCCTGCCCGACTCTTCTTCATCTTGTTCTTCTTCTTTTTCCTTCTTCTTCTTTTTTTATGGCGGTCGGCAAGCAATTTAATGATGTGCATTACCGCCATCTACTGGAATGAAGTGTGGATCGGGATGCTACATATATATTCTCCCAAAAAAAATTATATTCTTTATATCAATTTATTAAATAACAAAAATATTCAGAAGTAGAAATTTTGTCCAAATATCTTGAATATTTAACTGTAATTTATTTTCCTGTAATCGACATACTAATTCCCTTCTCTCAACAGAATATTTAGAACAGAACAACAAAACATGTTTTACTGTCTCTTCTTGAAGACAAAAATCACAATTTCCTGTTGGATGTTTTCCCATTTTAAATAATGTACTATTTAACCCTGTATGACCAAAACGTTGTCTTGATATAATGGTTTCTTCTTTCCTATTTCGTCCTGTTCTCCTCATTGCACCAACTTTTCTTTGAATACTGTAAAGCCACCTATGTTCTTCCCACTGCTTCTGCCATCTTCCCTTAACCTTTTGTTTAATAATAGATGTGATTTCTTCTTTACTGAATGGTACCAATATATCAATGTAACTATTTTTTGTAGCTTGTTTTGCATATTTGTCTGCCAACTCATTTCCTTTTATTCCTACATGTGATGGTACCCATGTAAAAATAAACCCATAAACCTATTGCCTGAATTCTATAAATTAATAACTTAATTTCTAATAAAAGATCTGGTCTACTAATAGAATTATTATTTTTTTAACAAATATAATGATGAACTTGAATCAGAACATACTATACTTCTCAGTGGACGAACTTCCTCAATCCGTCCTAAAGCCAAAATGATTTCCATCATCTCTCTTGTATAAACTGAAACTCCATTAGTAATTATTTTACATTTTTTAATACTGAATCATGGAACAATGAATTGCTATTTGAGTTTTTTGAAGCATCTGTATAAACTTGAACATATCCATAGTACTTATTGTCTAAATATGATTGTACTGAATATGGATCTAAAAGGTTTTCATTTTTCCTTTTCTCCAACAACGTAAAATCAACAACACTATTAGGAAATAGAGACGAGTGGACTCTCTTGCCCCCATCCCCTCTTTGAGCTCTGGATCAGAACATTGTATTACTGGTGGAGGTTAATCATGTTTCAAATTAAGCACTACATGTTGAGAGCAGTGGGTTGTGATTCATTTCTGTACAATTTCTTACTTGTCTATAAATGTTATTACTGACTGTGGATAATGTATTGACAGAAAAATATCTACAAGTTACTACAAGGAGTGGAATGGTCCGCCTCCCCGTTTTTACTCCAGTGGGTTGTCCCAACCAAACAGCCACTTTGCTGCTGGCTTGTTTGCAACAGGCTTCTGAATTGAATTCTACTCTGAGCATTTATGGTAAGTTTGGCAATATTACTTAGATCTTAAATGCGTTTATTAACTGCATTGCTTTGTGCCTATAGTAATCTTGGTTATTTTGGGGCAACCAGATCTTTTTAATAATTGAGGATTTTGTTGGATTTAAGTTTTTTTTAAAAATAGGGTGGGGCCTATTGTTTGGTCCAGGAGAGCATGTTACTGATGGGCTATCTGAAGCCAGGCTTCGAGGTGTGTACCGAGTAAAAAGGGGGCATGCCGGATGAAGCCCCGCTTCAGGCTTGTGTTGTCTTGCTGAAAACCACGTGACTGGCAACAAACGATGCCTCACATTGCTTGGGTCATGTGACTGCTTCATTGTGTCGATTTTCAAAATAAAACCGCGATGAGCCGTGGTACTTCATGGGTAGTTGTCCATTTGGCCGCGCATCAGAGGAGAATATTTGTCTTCAGTGGCCAAATAAAATGAACACTGACCAACATATTCGATGTGTATTTATGATGGCACTCATCAAAATGTAATGTTTGTTACTGGTTTTCTCAATTGTAGATTATGTTTTTTTTTATAACTATATTTTTGTGATTTTATGATGTAAATCTCTTTGAACTGCATTGTTGCTGAAACGTGCTACACAAATAAACTTGATTGATTGTCTGAAATGGAGCCAGCAAGATGAAAATATCTGACATCTGGGAATTCTTTGAGATTATCTCTCACAATAAAATTCTTCTTAGATAACAATAATTAACCCTCCACCTCCCAATTTCTCACCTTCTGGAAAGTTCCACTATTATTTAGTTTGATTAGCAAAGATATATCAGTCTTGCACAGCAGAAACAGATTTAATCCTGTTGCAGAACTAAAATTCAACATGTAGCCAAATATGAGGGATCAGAGCCAATTAGAAATCCAAGAAAAAGTGAACGCCCCAAGAGACACTGCACTCTCAAGACATTAAAACATCAATTGTCTTTATTGTCAAATCCATCTATGACGTAAAAGAAAACCCGACACAACCACTAACGTTCAACATAAACCAGGATTAGATTGGTTACAAATAATTTTAATAATTAAAACATATGACAATTAAATATGGTTTCATTGATTATCCAGTTGCTAAACATGAGTTTGATGAAAACTTTGTGACAATATTGCATTAAGTAATTTTTGGAAGTATGATCCAACTAAGTGACAAGGATGTTACAGTTTCACCAGCAGATGTCACTTGTGAGTGATGATTGAAGCATTGAGTAATGAACCTTTTTGCAAAGCAAAGGGTTGGAAAGCTTCATTGCTTCATGAGGGATCATTTGCCCATCACTAGAGCATGTGGTGCACAAGGAAGTGTAAGGCTGGTTGCTGCAGGTGGGCTTTAAATCATTTCAACTCACTTGTTTTCCATTTTTTATTATGATGTGCATAGGGATCTGCTTATATGTACCTCTATTCCAGAAGAGCTGAGTTAGATGATTGCATGATCTCTTCTGCAGCCATCAAGAACTGCAGAAGGCTGTTAATCATCCACAGATTCATCCAGTTGTGGCAGAAGGGAAACACCTAAAACATGTAAGGCAGGTGGGCTGAAACACTGATCTAAACCTGCTAAAGACTGATTCAGTCTGTTGATTCTTGGATTGGTAACTGGTTAAACTGAACTGTACTACTACTACTTGTGTGGGATCTTTACCAGCATATGGACATTTTTGAATGAATTTAATCATCAACTTATTTGGAAATGGTTGTGGTTAATGGAAGATTGAACCAGTTATTTGATGGAAGTTTATCCTGTATAAATTGTAAATAATTTTTCCAACTACAGTACAAATCACATTTTGCTCTATTTTTCTGTATCTGGTGTATTAAATCAATTCAGTGTAACATCAACATGAACCTGCACGCAGATACAGTCAGATCATGGTTGAATCAACATTGATTCAGTGTAAAATCAACACAAATATACATGCAAATCCACGTTCAAATGAAGGTTGAATCAACATTGATATAGTGTCAGTTATGGTTGAAACCCTAACGTTGATTCAACATGCAAGTCACCGACCACTTTCAATTCAATTTCAATGTCAGGCTTCAACATAGATTTAATGTCTCTGCCTGACATTGTTTCAATGTTGTTTTACTCGTATTACGCTGAGGGAACCTGCACAGCCTCAAGAGGCCAGGGGCCATAACAGGGTTGTTTCTTCATTAAGAAAATGCAAACTTTTTTTTTTTTTTTTTTTTTTTTGAGGCAACACGTTTGCATATGGTTTTTAAGTAAAAAGAACTCATTAGATTTCAGTGTAGAAAGGTTTGTTGAAAAATATTTTCTCTGTTATTTGGCCAAGGAGAGATCATACCAGATCAAAAAGAAATAAATAAATAAATATGAAGTGAAAAGCTAATATAAGGCCCATTTTTATTTATAAGTTGCATGCTCTTGGTGCACAAATAGCCAAAAGTTGTATTAGCTGTAATTCATGTGATTTATGTAAACTGTGTGAACAGAATGTGAGTCTCTGCTTGCTTTTCCTGTCAGGTTTCATTTTCATAATTTGCTCCTTTTATGCAGAAATGAGTCTGCCTCTGGGAGTGCTGTATTCCTTTTTTTAAATAATTAGATAACAGACTGAAGGTGAATCTATACCTGACATTTTAAAGCTGGAATGGCTTAGCTGCATAATTAAAAGCATCATAGGAACAGATGAAGGGGTTGGATGAAGAAAAAAAAAAGAAAAACGTGCCAATTTTCCACAATTGTCACATGGGTCTTGCCAGCACCCAGTGTTGACCACTTTGTTCAGCCCTGTAAGCCATTAAGCTATAAACATACACAGATCACCAACTTCAATGATGAAGCAGCGCTTGATAGACTCTGAAAGAAAGTTTCCCACTAATCCACTGTTTGTGAGTATCCCAAGAAAAAAAGCATTGAATTTTGCACCCACACTGATTAAGATTGTCTTTTGCTGCTGCTGCTGCTGCTGCTGCTGCTGCACACAGGTGGAAAACCACAGGAACTACTCAAAAGCCTTTAGCTCTGCTAATTCTAACATTCTGAAGGATTTTCTTGAGGATCTTGGTTGGGGACCTAAAATGGCCAACAGACTCTGCGATGAAAAAGATGACTAGTCTGCTTTTAAGACAGATCTATCTCCTGACATGTTTGGCAAAGATGACCAGTATGATAAATGCAGGTGGAAGCATACACATTATCTCACTGATGGCTTCTGGAAATGCTGGTGAAAGGAATTCCTTATGCCTCATTTCCACGGGGCGTTGTGGTTCAGTGCTCTGTTCTATGCCGCACCATATTCAGGTGAGAGTTTCCATTGCTGGGCAGACTCTCACTGATCAGGAGGGGTTAAAACCAAACACCTATTGTGTTGTCATACTAGTACAACAGCAAGTGTGTTGGTTCAGTATGTTTCATGGCTGTCACAAGCAGCAACATTTTCTGACCTCCAATCAAGTGACTGTGTTGTGTGGCACCAGTAGCTCCACCCTAACTGTCCCCTACCATTTCCCCAACTGAAGGGACCCCACAACAGTACAGTACTGCTAAGTGGAATTATGCAACTCCAAGAGCTTCAGCAAGGCGTTTATTTCTGGAAGAGACTTTTGTGCTGATGATGCAATGCTTAACATGGACGGTGCTTCACTCAGAAGCTCATCAACTCTTAAAAAGGTCATGAAGATATTTTAGGACACCAAAAAAAAGTCAGTCAAGTTAAAAACCAAGACCAATAAGGTTTATTGGCTACTCAACTAAATATCTGATCAAATGTAAACATTTTATTCTTAACCCTTTCATGCATGAATTATGATCATTTGTGTCAGGATTTTTTTCCAAATCTGCATTGATTTTCCTAAGGCATAAAAAAAAGTAGGAAAAAAAAACATTGTAAACATTATTTTTTTTAGGTGATCCATTGTAATTTTCTCCAAATACAAAGTTGTTATTTGAAAAATACATCAGTAGTATTGTTCTTTAGGGGTTATCTGATGTCACAATATTTATTTTTTTTTACCTGGAGGGTCTACAGTGGAAGGAGGGACCCGGTCGGTTGGCATGCTTTTTGTCTGTCGGCCATTTTGGATTTAACAAAAATAATTTCTTGCATTTGCAGCTGATGGCCAGTAGTTGATAGTGTATTTTATGATGTATTAGTGTCCACTTCAGTGGTCTGTGTGCATTTATAACATAAAAATCCACAAGAAGCACAAGAAAATCGCTTTTAGATAGTTTTCCACTGTAGTGACTACTATGCATGAAAGAGTTAACATCACATTATAAAGATGGACAAAAATTGTGTGAGTAGTAAAAACCAGCCTTAGTAATAGTATTTAAAACTCATTTGTCTCCTTTTGAGAATTAAAAATAATTACTTCAAAGACCATGTAAAGTAAATTTGTCTACAGTAGAAGATGGCCAGTTGTAATTAATTTTGGAGTGGAGTCAACACTTTGCTTCACCTGTCTTTCATTCTGTGCCCTCTTTCTTCAGGTCATCTCCCACTGGGTATGGAAGCTAAAGCTTCACTCTTCAAGAATCTACTCTTGCTTCCCCTGTGAACCCTGAACCTTTGTGAGTTTATGTTCCTGTTTTTAAAAGTCAGAGACAAAAAATATGGTAGAAAGAGGAGAGGAGGAGCACTGATGTCTCCCCCAGGCAGATATAGAACTGATAGGTTACTATATAAAGAAATGACCTGATTTGAAAACTGAAAAAATTTGGACCCAAAATGATCAATACATCAAAGGTACACAACTTGTTTTCATGCACTGTAAATGAGGCACCTTTGATTTCTGATTGATGTAATATGTACTGCAGACATGAGATGAGTTTTACTGTTGAAGCCTTAAAAGAGGAGGAGTTTTACATGTTGCCATCATTTACAGTAAACACTGCAACAGACCAAAGGGTGGCATTCAAGTTTGAAGGTATCATTATGTTCTGGACATTATGTACTTATAGTACACTTTACTGACATCCTTTGCATTGAATTGCAAAGTATACACTTTGTATACTTTTTGTAAGCAAAGTCCAGCTTTTTACAGCTCATACAGGACCTTTGGAGAACAGAACGGAAATATAGACATGCAGGAGTCCCCGGGCCATGCTTCCTACTCCACATATAACTCCTGCATTAAATCAGAGGTAAACACAGACTCATCTTCTCCTCACACATCTCCAAGCCAGACTTGTCCATGCAAACACACACAGCCTGCAGGCACACAGTTTTTACAAATAGATTTCTACAGTATGAACATCTGTGCTCTATTGTTGTCTATAGAAAAGCCCTTTTACGGCCTCCCATCCCCCTCATCCTTGCCTCCTCTCTCCGCCTCTCTCCTCCTCTCTCTTCCCCCCTCTGTGCTGTTAGGCTGCAGCATCCCTCTGTAAGGGCAGAAAACAATAAGGTGAGGAGGAGCGACCACTCCAGCTTTACCTTTCGACGCCAGGAGTGATGTAAGGGATTCAGCTGAAACGTTGCTGCTTCTGAGTGTTGGCTAATAACATCATATGACCACAAACCACCTGCTCCCTCTGCTCGGTCATATGACCAGCTTTAGCTCTGGAACAGTATTCTGGGATTTGTAGTTTGTGTAGATAAGGCCAAATCTTTCAGATAAAACATTTTTCCACTAATAATTGCTATTTAGAGCTCAGGAGAACTCTTACTGATTTTTTTTTTTTTTTTAAGAAGCTACATAAAAAGCAGCAAAGGTTTACTAATGAGATTAAATAACTCATCATCAGGGTGTGGTCCTCTCTGCAACAACCAATTGTGTATTAGCACAATGCAATGATTTAGAGATGCATTTGTTTCTGAACATCAGTCTCAACCCCTTGACAAAAAACATCACTTCTCTAAATATGAAAAGTCAAAAAAGAATTACAGAGCTCACACAAAATGCTTTTATTAATTATTATTATTATTGTTATTATTGTGAAACATGTACCATAGGGTGTCTACCAAAAGTATTCACACCCATGGATTTTACCTCACTGCCTTTTTTTTGCTAAAAATACAAACAAAGAGACAAAAAT
>NW_015113667.1:347517-357794 GCF_001443285.1 Poecilia latipinna | reverse complement strand
TGGGGCAGATGTGGTGATTTTTTGAGAATGAAAAGTCAGAGTTTTACTAAATATGTTTCCTCTACTGACACAGTGCCATTTAAAATTTAAAGGAAGGATAAACATGGAAGACCAATCATCTTCACTTTGGTCCCAAAAACGTTTTTAAAATATTTTTGGGAGCTTCCCCGCCATCGGCCAAGACAAACAACTGAGAGTTTGCTGCAATAATTGAAGCAAGGAAACCCTAAAGTGGAAACCTTGAAATCAGTAAAAGGCTAAAGCCGAGCAAAGTTTGCGAATTTGCCCCTTAGCCAAAAAACTGTGAAGTCGCTCTTTTGGGCTGCGTGTGCATGTGCAATATAGCTGCAGAGGAGCAAAAGTAACGCGTCTGGCTTCTCATCTGATGCCAAAACTGAAAACAACATAAGCATCTGCACCGAGTCAGAATTAGTCACACTGCATACAATTTGCTCGAGTTATATAAAACTGGCTATTGAAGGCTGCGAAAGACAGAAAATCTTGACATGAAGATGAGAAACAACTACAATCAAGTGCTTATGTGTGAGAGGGAGGAAAAAGCATTTTGCTAACCAATTTCCTGAGGGGTCTTCCTGAAATATATTTGAAATCACTTGTCGAGAAAGCAATGAGCTGAAAGTCCAGGTAATAGTGAATCATTACCGTGAAAATATTATGACTAGAGAGTGGGTGTTAGGAAAAAAAAAAAACAACAAAAAAAAGCCAGAAAGATGCAAAGGAAAAGGCGCACGAAGCACAGGAAGTCATTTTAACATTATGATAAAATAAAATTATATGAAGCAGAGGAAGAAGGAAGAAAGAGGGATCTATTTAAAGAGGATTATCAGCCACCTGTATTTTTACTCATATCTGTAATGCCAAAAAGATGTGTTGGTTGTAAAAAAAAGTGTTAGTTTTAATGTGTGCATAATTCAGAGATAACATTGAGGCCGCAGCATTTACATGCAACATCCTTAAAAGTGTGGAATGCATTTATGCTTACCCCCATTTGCTCCGACGTCCCAAAATAAAATAAGTGCAGCAAACTGCCTGCAGAGTTCAGCAAACTGGGAAACAAAGATCGCAAATGTGCAGTTTGAACAGGCTGGTTGGAGAACTTTAGTGTAAAAAAAAAAAAAACAACATCATGACACAAGAAACACATCAGACAGGACAGAAATAGGGCTGCGGCAAAGGGCAAAGCAGCGTCATTAAAGGATATACTAAATATTGACTCAGTGGACTGTTTTGAAACACCTGAAACCTACGCATCATCTCTCTTCCACTTCACAAACGGGTACAAATTTGTGCTGGTCTGTTACAATTCTTCAGCGTTTACGAATAAATTCCCTAAGAACTGTAGTATGGCTTTGCATTGTGACCATGTAATCTGAAAATCTTTTTTTTTTTTTTTTTTTTAATAAAAAAAAAAATAGTTTTTATTTCACAAACGGCAGACAAGCAGAAGGACACAAACTCAATACAGACGTATATTTAAACACACACTCAGTAAATATCCTCAGTCATTAGGAATATATGACTCAGCAAACATCCCAGTTGGATAAAGATGAAGAGTTTTTATTACCTGCCAGTACCGGTGGGTATTTCCTTCAGAGGTCAACCTTCTAATAGTTTCACACAACATATTCACACACAGGCAGGTATGTGGCAGCTTGACAAGGTTGTATATCAACAATATCTCTTTCAATTATGAAGAAAACTAGACAAAAATCCCTGGCCAGGCATCCACAAGGGCTCTGGGAGAAGACCTCAGCGGCCAGGGGAACGGCGGCTTCCACTTAAGAATAAAAATGAGTCCAAATTTTTTTCTGTTTTTTTTTCTCCTCTCTTCCCTCTACGAAAAGGTTTCAACCGAAGGCTTAAAAAATGTTCCGGACGGATTTGACAGACGGCGCAGATCAGCCAAGCAAATATATTTTAAGGCTACCGCAGCGTTCTTATTGAAGCCTGTTCTCCTATTGTGTGGTGCTACAGACGAGTTTTACACTTTGCAATGTAAAAAGACTTTAAGCTGTACCGACATAAAAAGGGGGTAGAAATGCAACATTTCAAATCATTTTTGACAAAGTCGGCAGTCCCAGGATCGAAAGTCTGAACTGTTCTTGTTAAATGAATGCAAAATGTATATTTTACTTGTTTTTAAGTTAATCGGAGTGTAAAAGAAAGATGAAGTTTGTAACAGCAGTGCTAGTCTTGAATTATACAAGCATGGTAATATCTTGGAACCCCTCCAGAGTCATGACATGATGCTCGTCGGGACGTTTCGCCACAAAAAAATGAATCAATAACTTGATCAGAAAGTCATTTTGAGGCTTTATTGGTGGTCTGGGTATAAAAAGGGTTGGTCATCAGAAACCAGAGGTCCAGGAAAACGCATGACCCAGCCATTTCTGCAACAACCTGGATCAATAACGGGATGATCAGGGAAAGATATTGGCAACATGAGAGCACGATGAGCAATACTCTCCCTCAGCACAAAACAATTGAACGACCAATCTATCTTGGCAATAGCCAGGAGACACAAACAGTCTGTCAGACACAAAAGATGATAGGTTGCACACATGCACTCACACAGTCACCTCAACACTTGAAAAGCTGTCTGAAATATTAAATGTCATTTTAATGTGTTTTTATGCGCTTGCATTACCAAGAACTTGTTACAAATGCTTGGTCTATTTTTGGGGTAGAGGGGTTTTCTAAAAGAAAAGATCCTTTTAGAGTCCCCGTGGCAGCTGCTAAGCATGGTAAACAGTTGGGTGGCTCCTGGCTAGTAAATAAAGCAAAAGGGAAGAGGTAAAAGTGGTAGGCTGGAAAGAAAGTGGCAGGACAAAGTATAAGAAAGCAAAAAGGAAAAAAAAAGGTTCTTGAAGATGTAGAGAGGAGGGGAGGCTTGTAAAAAGACATGGGAGTCGTCATTAAGCATTCACACCAGGCGCTGGAATCCATCGACGTCTCGCAGTAGAAAGGAGATTATGTACGGGGCAGATCGGGGGCGGAGGCGAAAGGGGCAGCGAATTAGGAAAGTCGGTCGGCAGAGAAAGGAGAGAACGCTGGAAGTGAAAGAGATGGGCCGAGGTACGTGACATCAGTTAGTGCTTTGGAGCGAAAGGATGAGCTGGTGTGTGCAGAAGTGAGACGGACAGGAGAGAAAGAAGCACTGGGAGCTGTAGTGCAGGGGAAGGGGGAGAGAAGACGGGATGGTACAGTGACAGACTGAGGCAGCAAAAACAGGGAGACAAGCTGCCAGGAGGAGTTTTGCGGTGCCATAAAATGCCAGCTGTATGCCACTGCAGTCTCTCCCCTCCCATCACTGAGCGACATCACTACGCTGGCCGTATATACACAATCAGCCCACCGCCGCACACGCAGACACACATGCACCTACGCACGCAGATACAAGCACACTTTACGGTGGGTCCAGTGATTACTTGGATTTCCTCGGCAGCTTTTTATGAGCTGAGAGACTGAAAGCGACAGCAACATGTACTGCCCACTTGTGGGCGTGACGACAACATCATCTGTGTTTTCACAAAACTGTGGAATGTCAGTGTGTGAAAACGGTCTGTTTACCTAGGCATAAAAAGAAAAAAAAAAAAAGAGAGAGATTTGTTGTTTAGTTCTTTCCTGTGGGGCAAAACCGTTTATATGAAATCTCAATTTCTATCTGGACAGGCAGTGCACCGTTAAACTTTCTCCAAATTTTGTTACATTTCTAAAACATAATTTGATGGCATTTTGTTTTTATTGTATGTGACCTTTTTCCTTATACTTTTTGTTTTTACAGACAAAAAGTCTAAAATCTATGGTGTCCATTACATTGCGCAGGCTGTACTAGCAGAAAATGTGGTAGCTCACGGGGTTTGATTACTTTTCAAAGGCACTATGGATGTATTGATTAAATGAACAGACCAGCAGCATTGTGAGAAATGAAAGCTTTACTGTAGTGCGTAATTAAAGCTCAATCTTTAAGAATTAATGCAAAAAGATCATTAGCTCTGCATAAAACATAAAATATGTACATCTGAAATTACAGCAGATCATTATTCCCGAACTTTTTAGATTGAATTTCTGTCTTCTAGGCAGCAGCTGTTTTAATTCATTTCAGCTCAACGTATAAAGAAATCCATTTTCACAGACTTAAATCTAGCTTGAAATAAGTAATCCATCAAACTGAGCAGTTGCCATCTTTATTTGGGTTCCAAACTTGCACCGTCACCGCACAACGGCGGGGAGTTCAGCGGGGAGACGTTTCAAAGCGGAGGCCCGCTTGGGGGACAATATGACATTTCGGATCTCGGCATCAGGTGGCGGAAAGTGGTGTTTTCTCGTGTGTGACACGGCCGCTTTCACGCCGCTCTCTCCAAAAACGCTTGAGTAAATTTGCTTACTTGGCAGTGCGTTTGGCAGGCTGTTATCAATCCTCGGACATGCGAGCATCTCGTCTGCGACGTCGAGGACGGGTTTTTAAAAAAAAATGGCTGTCAACTTAAAAGCATTAGTCACACAAAAGCCACCACTGTGGCACTTTAAGTGTTTTTCCAGCTCACCGGTTTACACAAAACTCTTTCCAAGTCGGTATTCTTCGCTATTCTCTTTCGCACTCAGTTTTTATCCACCAGAGAGTTGCGATACGAGCTTCGTTTCCCACTAGACTGTAACTTTGAGTGTAATTAACAGAAGAAAACCTCCCTCCCTTCATTTGCCATATGCACACACCATGTTTTACCCTCCCATCGACCAATGAGAAACCTCACAAGAAGCAGCTTTAGTCACTTATCACCGGTTTTCTTCGTCGTCAACGGCGGGGAGAGAAACGGTGTTGAGTTGTATCTATGTGCCTGCCTTACCAGTGCACTTATCCACAAGGAAATGCGCTTTCAATGGCTGACAATGTTTGGTCTTATCACTGCTCCCTGGAGGCTTTAGGTCTGTCTCATTCTTTCTTATCTTAATAAGGTTGGTCTTAACTGCCCCTCTCTAGTATTAGATTCACAGTGACGCCACCTGCTCTAGTTAGGTCATACACTTAAACCCACAAAAGCTATTTTATGTTCACAATGAAGGTTTTTGTTTCTCTACAGCAAGGTTTCTGTCCGTCTCTCTCTCTCTCTCTCTCTCTCTCTCTCTCTCTCTCTCTATGAACCCCATCTGCACTGGTGTCATATCTTTAAAGAAAAGAGAGTGGATTTAGACAGAAATAGGGCAAAACCTAAGTGGAATTTCTACACTCTTAATCTCCAGTCTCAAAAGTTGCTGTAGTGCTATGAAGCAGCTCTTTTATTGATTTTTACACTGCCTTAATTTTCTTTTTTTTTTTTCTGTCAGATAGTTACTCTTACAAGAAAAGTTTATAATCTTCCATTCTCAGCACACGATTTGGACAAGAAGATGATTGGTAGCACAACAGAGGTGTTAACAAGTCTATGTTCAGTCTTAAATCTTTCATCACAACTCCAGATCAATTCTCAAGTGATGGAAAGATCTCGTTTAGTCTTCCTGTAGCATTTCTTTGCTGTAGGTTCGGTTTGTCTTTCTATCTAATTTAACTAATATTTCAAATTGCACAGCTCATCACTCACTGTTCAATTCAAGATGTGAAATCTGTGACAAGCTGCTTTATTTTTTTTTCATTGACAAACTATAACAATCTCTTGTTTAATTCTATGCAATTTCTTCTGTGTCTACAAAAATATTAACAGTAAACTTTCATAAATTCAAAATGAGACAATCTTCTCCAAATGGTGCTCGAGATTCTTTCACTTGCAATTTCTAATAACCGGTAATTCCTCCCACACCACAAAAAATATTAGAATTGTACAAACTTACTGCATTAAAGGATGGAATAATCAGTAAAAATTAAATTACAAGAAAACAGAATGACTTCGAAAGTAAAGGTTATTCAAATCAATTGAAGGGAAAGAAATAATAAAAGTTTATATTGTCGATGCGTAGTAAACGTACTTTTGACGCCTGAACAAAAGCGGACTCCGATTATTTTTTATGAAACATTCAGCGGAAGTCTTTTCTCAAAGTCAACTTGTGTAAAATCTTCTCGT
Source organism: Poecilia latipinna (assembly GCF_001443285.1). Taxonomy (NCBI): domain Eukaryota; kingdom Metazoa; phylum Chordata; class Actinopteri; order Cyprinodontiformes; family Poeciliidae; genus Poecilia; species Poecilia latipinna. The sequence continues at coordinate 351,717 of NW_015113667.1, read as the reverse complement.
TCCAAAACGGGTCAAATGTTTGTGCCTGAGCGTGTCACAGCAACTGAGGGGAGCTGTTTGAAATGATTATTAGTTTTTACCACTTTAAAAAGAAAAAAAAAAAATCAGAACATGTTGTACGATCTAACAAATGTTCTGTGCATCTCATCCAAGAAATTGAAAATAATGTCGAGACACAGATGGGCCCAGAGGATCAGCAACAGCATAAATGAACTTAAATAAAAACAAGAGCTGTAACTACTGTCGCTTTCTATGTGTGATCTACTTGCATGAAAAAGCATAAATATATGCAAATAAGCAAATACGCTTATTGAAAAAAATTGACTAAAACAGTTTTGGAACTGCATATTTCAATTGTTTTCTTTCATTATCACCATTTTAATTAAAAGGGACACGTCGTCATTCATTCAGCAAGCTGTTAATTTAGGCTTCGGTGTTCTGGTCAAGCAGTTATTTGGCTCCAAATTGGCTTTCAAATCTGACATTTATAATTTAATTGGTAAAAGGAGCAAAACTGGAAACTCTGAGTAAGTTCTCACAAATCACCATCAGCTTTAGCACTAAGGTCAGCATGTTAGCACATCTGCCTCTCATGGCCGCGGCCGGAGCACAAGTCTGAAGAGAAAGATCGCCAAGAGTTCCTGCTCGGCTTATAAAGGGGAACGAGTGTTGGAAAGGAGGCAGAGGGACCCAAATTGTTCTTGGCTGTTCCTCCTGTTGGCCGCAGTCCTTTTCCATCCTCTTTTGTGGCAGCTTGAAACTAGACCATGATGGATGTGGACAGGGAAAATCTAATGATTGTGGTGGAGAACCGTAATAATAGGTCCCGAGGCAGGGAGTGCTACCTTAGCAGGGTGTGAGAAGATCATACTTTGCTGGGCCTTTGTGAGAACGGCCTTCCAGGAAACACGGATTGGTCTCCTGAGGGGCCAAATCTCCTCCCCGGACTCTTGGACGTGTTCCTGTGACACTGACATATAAGCCCTTTAGACTTCTCATTGCTACTTTGAGAAAGTTCCTTGAATTTAAGGGGCTTCACTTCCACTCTTAGCTTTGGGGATGGCCGAGGCCCAGTCACTGGGGAAGTGGGAAAAGAGCGCAGGAGCGGGAACACGTCTCTGTGGACTGCCGACGTTCACCAGATGTCGGAAGAGGACGTTTCCAAATTGTATTCAAGGTTGGCCTGTCTGTTTAAAAACTGGTGACCCGCTGGCAAATTCAGGGAATATGTTAATCAGAGAGCTCTGTGAGACGATTGCACTGAACACCACAGGTGAACCGGTTCCCTGAGCAGTAATTTTATTGAGCCAGGTACATTATGAGAAGAAATGTGCTTCTCTTCACTAGCCTCAGGGGTGTTTTGACTAAACTCTCTGGTTCTTGATAAAATAACACTGCAGAACTTTATTTTATTTTTTTTTTTTACTTTTGCAGTCCTTTCAGTATCTTACCACCGTTTTCTTTGTTTTTCTGCAACCCCCTCTCATAGATATCTTTGTCTCCATCTATCACTCCCATACGCCACTTCCTCCACCCTTCAGATCTTTATCATTGCCACTTTATTTCTGCCCATCTCTCTCCCTATTGCATTTATCTTATTTACCACACTGTTTTGTTGTGTTGTTTTTACCTCCTTCCCAATCCGTGTCACCAACAGTGACTAGGAGAAGTGAATTGATGTTGTTTTGTTCCAAGTCACTTCAGAGGAGCTCCAGAGTCAAAAACTGCTGTGCTAAAAGACAGTCAGATCTAAATTGGATGCTAAGGATAATAAACTGAAACGCTGGCTCTAACAGACCCGTGGATTTATCCAAAATTTGATTAAATGTTGCTCTTTTACCAGGTTTAAAAAAGAGAGAGAAAAACTTTATTTAGTGACCTTTCTGAGTTTGGCATTTGCAGAAAAATGCTGTTTTTTTTGTTTGTTTTTTTTTTTGTTTTTTTTTTCTACTTAGCCAAGCACAGGTAAGCATCATAAAGTGAAGCAAGAGTGAGATGGTGACTTCTGGATACAAGGCGTCATCTAGAGGCTTTTAAAGATACTTAATTCATCATTGCTCTAGTCATTTACAGATCAAATCAAGGCATTGTTATTGAAGCCATTTACTATGCTTACGTGCACACACATGCTAAAAACACTAAAATAAATGTAATTGATGCGGGTTAAAAACAAAAAGTTTTCAATTTCTATGTCAAACATCCCATTTTTTTAAAAAATGACACCATATTATACTACGTTTACTCTAGTGAGCATTATGTCTGGCCGAGTATAATGACTATGCTACAGTTTGTTAAAAATGTCCAAAATGACCAAAAACAAGCCAACATGGTGTCAGATGCAGATTACTACTGATTTGGCAATGCCATTAGTAACATTTACTTATGGTTGTTTTGATACATAAACTAGAAATCGAAATCAAATTTCAGATTTTGTAGTAGTTCTTTAAATTTCTTTGGGTCATCAGCTCAAAGATTGACAAATTTAACAGTCAATCTTGTAACATATCCTTTCAGGCAGCTGACTGTCAGTGCACAGCAACAGAGATTGTGTGTAGGAGGCCACATTAAGCTATGTACACCAAACATCAAGAAAACTTGTCCCTCCAGCACTTTCTCCGGCGTATCATCAAAAGACCTTTCAAATGTATCAGAATAATACAAGATTTTAATAACTTTTTCAAAAACTTAAGCACATGCTTGCTGGCATATGGAAATTTAAACTAACAATGTTTTCAAATTTAAAGTTTATGTATCATTGCTTCGATTCACAGCAATATCAACTGGTACACTTTAGTATAGTTTGCATTTTACCACCACACTGATTGCATGTCACCATCTAATTTTGTTTGTGGGTTTTGGTTTTATCATATAAAAAAAAAAGTCTCTTTTCTCCATTATTGATTTTAAATTAATGTTCCCGTATTTAACAGAAACTTTGCCATTAACAGCAACTGCGGTGCAAATTAGAAGCATGTACTAAGTTTTTCCAAAATTGTGACTTTGTAAATTGTTAACCTTCTCGTTTAAAACAATGAATGTTAGGAATGGTGTTTGTGTAGATGTTCTGGCAGCTAGTAAAAAAGATTGAGTTGAACTTTTTATTAAGAAGTGGCGTATCTGGCAGCAGAAACAACAGTTTTGCATAACAAGCAAATGGATAGACTTCAGACATCTTTTGTTGCTCGTCTACTTTTACAAAAAAATATTATTTTCTGTACTCTACTCAAACTTCACCGTTAAAAGAGGCAAATCATCTTCTTATAGTGTCACAACAGTCTCCTTGTTGGAGACAGACAGAGATATTGCCAGGAAGAAAAAAATGGCTGCATAGCTTTGTCAGTGTTTTCTTTTTTTTTTCTGATAAGGCAGTCAAAAAAGATAACATGTCTATTTCTCTCTTTCTCTTCCCCTCTCAGCCGTCGCCTCCCTGACCTCCAAGTACCTTTGTTTTTCTACTGCATTATATCGTCCTCTCTGGTTTCCATGTAACTAAAAGAATACAAAGCAGTGTCTCAACCAGCCAAAGTCACGGGAAGACAGAAAGGACGGACGAAAATGTAAAGGCCTGCAATCAATACAGAGAGGAAGGTGTAAGAAAGGAAGGCATTCACGTGAATGTCAATTACGCAGATATATGACGGGGGATTTTTTTTATTTTTTTTGTGAATGGAAAACACAGTGCGCTATAATTTCAAACACAATATATCCAGTGTGTTTCCCTTTATCCCTCTTTGTGAAGTCGCTCTGCAGTTTCTTCAATCCCTTCTCTGTCGAGACAGGAATGAAGAGAAGTCCCAGCTTTCACCCGCTGGGGATTTTTCTCCCCCGGGATTCTGACTTTCAGTTTTTAAATTCAGTGTCCTTCATTGGCACAGAGCGCACGCACACACACACACACACACACACACACACACACACACACAAAAACCTGTCTCTTTCCCTTTGCTTGTGTGGGGTCTTTCAACCACTTTCCTAAATCGTTCTCTGTCACTTTTTGGTTTCAAAAAAAAAAAAAAAAAAAAAAAAAAAAAAAAACTGAACAGAAACTCTGCTGGTTCCCTTCCATGCACACTCCCTTAAGTTTTCAATTACACCTTTGATTGACATCTCCAACTTTTTACCCTTCTCTGCAACATGTTTTTTAGGAGTACCAACAATCAGACTGAATTGTTAAACTTCTTGAATGACAACGGGAGTAAA
>NW_015113667.1:341253-344228 GCF_001443285.1 Poecilia latipinna | reverse complement strand
TTTACTCCCGTTGTCATTCAAGAAGTTTAACAATTCAGTCTGATTGTTGGTACTCCTAAAAAACTGAACAGAAACTCTGCTGGTTCCCTTCCATGCACACTCCCTTAAGTTTTCAATTACACCTTTGATTGACATCTCCAACTTTTTACCCTTCTCTGCAACATGTTTTTTAGGAGTACCAACAATCAGACTGAATTGTTAAACTTCTTGAATGACAACGGGAGTAAATCCGCACATATCCAGTGGAAACTGACACTTTTGCCAATCATCTAATCAGAAATATATTGGAGACTTCGTGTGATGGGAACCAAGAGGAGCAATTTGCTAAGAAAAATGTAGCCCAATAGCAGATGTGAATGTAGATATTTGGGCTAATATGAAGGATTTAGGGCCTATAAATTGGGATTTTGTGATACAAACCCAAAATCATTTCAAGATTTGTTCAAAAGATGAGGCTTTCCAACTCGGTGTTTTATTCAGACATTTTATTCTGTAAGAACTAAAACTGATGCGTTTTCTGTGAGCAATCGCAGACGTCAAACTTATATTGACAGGATTTGAGACGTTAGTTTGTTCATGCTTAGACTTTTCAATCAGCACAATCTAAAAGAAGATGTAGTAGAGATTGGACAGGAAGTGAAGTGTCGTTCCTCAAAGGCCACGATGAATCAGACATTACTGTCCAACTTCAATTTTTTTTTTTTTTTTTTTAGAGGGACTTTTATGTTCAAGAGTTGCAAAGAAGTACATTTTTCAGGACTTTTTATCATTTACTGCATGCGCGATTGGATCCCATGTTTTGCAGGGTATATTGATCTCCTCTGCGCTTTTAAGCCAGTTTCACTGACGACCTGTCATGTCTTACTGCTTGTGGTTGTGGCTCTGAATCTTACTTACATTGCTGACAATGCACTTCTACAAACCTTTACTTCGGTTTGACATTGTTTGGAGTCTGGCCACTCTGACACAGGTCTGTATAAAATTAAGATGTATTCTGAAATTATACCAAATAAACCTTTTTGTAAGATAGCTAGATTGGCTCAGCATGCTAAACAAAAACAGTCCTAATATCAAAACAAAGAACGTCTCTTTTAAACACAACAATAATGTGACTTATTGCTTTTCTTTGATCAGAGATTCTGAGGAGATTAATGGGAACAAGAGCTGCACATTTTCCAATAAACTCTGGAAAACAGAACTTCTCTTAATTTCTCCGGCTTATAAAATATGTATCGGCCGCGCAGAACAAGCTGACATTTCATTTTTCATTGAAATAAGTCAGCACACAAAAGCGGCGTTCAAAGAGGAATGACAATAAAAATTATTTTTCTTTAATACTGTGTTTTCATAATTCTGCTTTATAAGCTAGCGAGGCGTGCGACGAAAGGTTGAGTGAAATATTTAACAGATTTTAAATAGCAACAACTAAATGACAGTAGTGGGGATTTTCAGAGCTTTGACCGTTCCAGTGTGTACCCCGCCTCTTGCCCATTGACCCCAATGGTGATGAGCGACATCCCTGCAGCAGCAAGGATAAGCAGAAACAAATCAAAAGTGATCATCCTATCAATGTCTACCTTTGAAATGCATCTTCAGACCTGACAGTATTTTCTTTGAGGGTTAAAGCAATTGCAAAATCTAAAAAAAAAAGAAAAAAAGCTTGTAATTCCACCGATACATGCGCGTAAGTGAAAGAATCACACAGCCTTTCTCTGTTAAACAGTAGCTGAGGACATCAAACGGCTCTCAGGCTGTCATGTGTCTAAATTAGCTAAAGCGGCCGTACCTGGGCTTCACATTACTTCCATTTTTCTGGCTCTCTCTCTCTCTCTATCCTTTAAGGTCTTGTAACAATGTATGTGCTTTAAATAAATCACTGTTCAATCTCCATTTCTGTTAAGCCATCAGTCCTTGTCTCCTTGTGCTTCAAACTAACCTCTGCAGGTGCAGCAGCAGCAGCAGCGGTGTGAATGGGTTCTCCCTCAGCTTTGTGTGTTTTCCATCTCTTTGTGAATTACTCGTCATGGCCCTCATCATTCCAAAAGAAATTCACTTACATCTTGTCCTTTGTACATATTAAGCTTTCCCCAGCCGTCAACTTAGCAGTTCCTCTCTTGCACCCTCGTCACCCTCCGGAAAGGAGCGTCACCCGGTGCTGATGAAACAGTCACTTTTCACAGACCATCAAACTCGGTCTTTTCCTCTTCCAAACCTCTGCTTACCCCAGTTTTACATTTCACTGAATCGGAGAAAGCAGAGCCGAGCTGCGTCCTTGCATTTATGTTTGTCCTTTTTTTTTTCCCCAGAATGCCCCCAGTGACCATAAAAACGCTCTGGAAACAATAAGGTGTGATCATTTCATATTAGACAGGAGACACAATCCATGCGCAATGACCCATTCCAAAATCGAGACAAAAGACATCGGGCCCGTGGGAGCAGAAGAGAGAAAGCTTTCAGAATGGGTGGGGGCGGACGGAAAAGTTGCAGTTTGCTGTAAAACATGTTGCTAATAAAAGAAACAGGTGTAGGCCTGGAGGCAATTCATGAATAAAATGTATGAATTATTTCAATTGTAGCAGTCTTAATTCCACTAATAAGCAAGGGGATCACATTTGATACCTTATATAGTTGTCCTGGCCTTTCTATGCCACTTCTTCAAAAAAAAAAAAAAAGAGGAAATGTTTTCTGAACTATTTAAAGGTTTCCTCCTGCAGCCCCTCCCGAGCCTCTTAACGGCCTCTCTGATTAAAGCTCTTCTTCGCACGGACAAGAGAATAAATTACTGAGAGTCTATTTACGAAACAGGGGGGTTTTGAGGGCAATAGTTGTAAAACCAAGGGGCCCCCCCCCCCCCTTTCATCATCTGTGACTGGTTTTGGTTTACCGCAAATCTCAACTAAAGCAGATGTGAAAATATATATTTATTTTACAAAAACACTGCGTTTGCCACAGGGTTTGCATGCTTTCGCAAAGCA
>NW_015113667.1:322033-335622 GCF_001443285.1 Poecilia latipinna | reverse complement strand
GGCATTTTCTATGATCAGCGCACGTTCTCTCCCATTCCTGAGTGGAAAGAGCGTCGCTGCCGGTACCTACTCTAATGCGTGGTTGTCATTTTTCAAGCAAAATGGCAAAGTTGCAAAAATGTCCTAATACTTAATTTTACAAATCCGGTGTCATGTCCGGTTTTAATTAAACCACAGAAATCACCACTCTAATCCAAGACGTTTCTAATGTTTGGTACGTCTTGCTAAGAATTAATCACCAAAGAACATTAACCGTTCATGGGTTTAATTGAAAACCACCACAGCCAAAATATAATCTTGCAAAGACCCCCTCCCTTAATTAAACATAAAATGTCACACCAATGGAAAAACAAGTGATGAAACAGCAGCGACCCAGTGGGGTGCCCAACAGAAAAAGTAGCCACCACAGATCTGAACCCCCTCAGGAGGGCCCACAGGGCGTTATTCCTCCTTTTATGGTCATTCCATGATCAGGTGTTCTGGTTAAGCGCTCTCGGGGGGGAATACCAGATGTGATGTTGAACGGTGCTTTTTGTCATAGCTGTCAGAGTAGCTCCAGTTTCTAAGTGTGCCATTTTTCAAGTCAGCGCTTGGTAAATTTCCATCTTCCGTGCAGAGAAAACGCCGACGACTTCAGCCGCTCTGTATCTGTGTGCACTACGTCTTCAACCGCCAAAGCGTAGTACTTCATTGGACAAACACAGCTGTTATTGGGTTGTTGTTTTTTTGTTTTGGTTTTTTTTGCAGGAACAGGAGCTTACATGTTTGAATTTCAGTGAAACGTTTCCACCACATCTTGTGATTTCAGATGTTCTGGTATGTGCTGCACATCCATAAGCCTCTAACCCCAAGTCTGTAGTGCACAATTGACGTTTTCCCAATAGAAAACTTTTTCTCCGGTTACGTCCAGAAAGTCGGTGCGCATCAAGTTCACATGCTTATCACTTCCATTTTAAATGTTTCCATCTGTCATCATAATATGTAAATATCTCATCACGTCTACGACGAATAAGTAATAAAACATGAATAAATGTACAGCTGTCTACCATCTGAATGGTGAAATCAAGTCAGTTGCTTGCTGGATGTGGTGGAATATCTATAAATTAAACCCTGCACTCCTTGAACAACTACTCCATGATATCAACATGATGACTTTGATCTTAGACTCTGCTTGCATGATGTGACTTTAAAAGCTGATGACTTGCTTATCAAGCTGAGTTAATTTATCATGTCGCATGCCGACCAGCAGGAAAAGAGTCCAGAACGTAATCACGACGCTGCACCCCGAGGTTTTAATGTTCAGCAAAAGGCGTTACTGTGGTATCATTTGTTTTTCTACACTCAGTGACTGAATAAAAAAAGACTCGGACCATGTGACCTTTGGCCCTTGCTTCAGAATATAATTTTCATGCTGTCTTGCAAGTTGAAGCATTTCTGTCCAAATTAGCTTCAATTAAAAAAAAAATTAAAAAAAAAAAGGACTGCGGAGCTCTTTAGCACCAGAACCTCCAACTCCTCCTCGGCTTGTGGAAATAAAAACGCTCTTACTTTCTGCACACGTCGAGAGTCGTTCTGTTAAATACAATATGATTTAAACTCAACAAAGTCAGCAGAAGTCATTGAAGACTGTTTTCCAACCACATCTTCCCTTAATACGGAGATTGAGATTATTTTTTTTTTTTTTTACAATTATTCCCGCTGACTTTAACATGCAGCTCACTTTTGTTGTTTACAGTGTTTTTTTTGTTTTTTTTTGCAAGTACAGTCGTCACAAAAACAAGCTCTAAATCCAGTTTACTTCTCCAGCCTGAGATGGCATCTTCATATATTTTCTTTTTAAATGACGTCTTTTACGAAATGTCTAAATGCTCACATGCAAATTTAAATAAGACTAACTTAAAAATAAACCTACTTTTAGTTACATGTATTTGTGCTATAATCATCAATGAATCACGGTGAGTGCCTATAATTTTGACTACACAGCAAACAACAGAAAGTGTACCGGGGGTGTCCGGGGGGGTGGAGGAGGAATATCTGTGCTTCAACTAAGTAGTTAAAGTTTATATATTCAGTTTACAAAAGCATCGCATTTCCAAACAGTCGCAGCTTAAATTCTCGTAAAATATTATTGCCCCTCATAAAATGCTCTTATTTCATTGCACTTGCCCACTTTTTCCATCTGCACCGTTTGAATATGAGGCTTTTACCTGCAGGAGTAGTTACATAAAACAAGTCATTTTTGTTCGTTTGTTCTTGTTTTTTTTGTTGTTGTTGTTGTTCAAGGCATTCTGTACTGGATATTTTCCATCTTCTAAAATTGCAATTTCTTTTAAAAGCAAGAAAAAGTCATTTCAGAAGTAATTTTATATTTGTTAGTGATTTGATTTTGAAATGTAGAAATGAAAATATTTTAAGTTTCCAAATGTTATTACACAGAATGTTTTATGCCAACTACTTCATAGATCTGATCGATTTAAAAGTGTTATTTAGCCAACCCAAAGAGGCAGGGATATGGAAAAGTATGTAAGAAATGGAAAAACTTAAAGAATTGTAGATTATAGCAGCATCAGGAATGAGTTAAAACATTGTTTTGTTTTTCTCCAGGAAAAGCATACCAGAATCACAAGTGTCTTCATATTTATTATTTATCGTAATAAAAGCCAAACAACAAGGACATAAAGCTGGTATAAAGACAACATTCCTCTAGAAGAAGGTAAGGAATATAAGCTGGATTAGCTGATCTCATTAGTGCACTTATATTCATCCACAACTCATACACACATAAAAAAAAAACAAAAAAAAACAAGGAACAATAGACACAAACGGCACCAAAATGTTTCCTGGTAGTTAATTAATGTTTTGACAGGACAGCTTATGACTGGCTGGTGAACAAAGCCAGCCAGGCTGTATTCACAGTGGGCTTTAACTGACAGGATGAGCAGATGGGTTATTCATGAGTGCTCTCACACACACGCGCGCGCGCGCAGAAATGTATACGAAACACCACAGCAGCAGGTAAACCAAGCACGCGCGCACGCACACACACACACACACACACACACACACAGAGACAGAGGGTTGTAAATGGGCCCGTCTCTGTTCCCATCACATCTTTTTTTTTTTTTTAAATGCTTTGAAACACTTTATGAACTTATTACATCAGCGACATTCCTGTGGGCTTTCATTAGCTGCTCCTTCGCATATCCGTATGTAAACACACAGCCGCAACTTGGCCTTGCGAGCCAATTACAAAAGCCGAAACGGTAGGGCCGGTAAAACTCTTCAGGCAATTAGATGTTTATTAACAAGAAGACCATGAAGTCTCAAAAGATGAAGCGTACACAAACACACCAATATGCAGAGCACCCAGAGGGCATTCATCTCTCTTATGTTCTTTACATTGAACATAGTAAAAAGGAAGATTTTACCTCTTTTCATGAACATCGCAGACAGATGTAGCACGCTTCAGTTCAATATAAAGTATAAGTATTTAGTTGTATACCAAGATGCAACCAAGAAGCACAAATCCTCTCCCTTTGGTAGCAGTCATGTTGAAGGTTTGAAATCCTTAATATTATCCATAAAGTTTTAACTATCCAGTTTCTCTGCAGTGCCATTTAGCAAGTAGCCCACATTCTTTAAACTAAATGTTTACATACACTGTCCAAAAATAAATGCTCACACAAAACTAAATCAGGCATAAAATCAGAAAGAGAACCTCTACAGTCCTCGGTTGTCCTTGGGTATGGGATCCCTGAGGTGCCAAATTTAACTGTTTCAAGAATATTATGCAAGTATTAGACAATATGAATGTCCAGTTATTGCTCTGTTTAGAAGAAATACTAGTTCTGTGTCCCAAAGACGACAGAGTTTTAGTGTGAATAAAACCCAGAAATGATGTGAAAGATCTTGAAAAGATGCTAACACATCTGGTGGTGAAATACCTAAAAATACTTATAAAAAAAATAAAATGTTGCATATTTAAAAATTTATATATAATAAAGTCACTTTACACTTTTTTAGAGACCTCAAATTAAAATAAACAGCAAAAATTGTTGATTAAAAAATAAATAAAAAATCAAACATTTTGGTAATAACTGGGTGTTTTTAGCGACTTGCAGCACCGGGCTTTATATTAACCGCAAAACAGGAAAAATGTGAACAGCACAGGTTAGCTCAGCATACCGCAGACATGAAGTCCACACACAACTGGAGTAACAGCTGCTTGTGCACCCTGTCAAATCAATCCTGCTGTGAAACAACCATCATGTAGCCTGTCAAACGTAGAGAACCGTGGAATGACATCCACCCCACAATGCAGACTGAAACCTTGGTGTGAGAGTACATGCTACCCTGAGGTTACAGAGATTTAAATTATGAAGACAGACACACACTCACAGGGGCAAGTTTGCTATAAAACGATTAATTATCTGATATATGTTGCCCATTTTCCACCTCATGATATCAGTTTTCATTTCTATGCGTGAAAAATATTTGCAATTGTGGTTAATAATAATTGTAGTGGAACCCAAACAAAACCAGTGATTAATAGCCAATACATTATACCCTCACAAAAGATGATTGAAACAATGCACAAGTCTTTGCTTTACACTTAAATCAAAGGGTCTTAGAACTGATGCTAATGCTAGATAAGCTAATGCTAGACATGTATATAAATATTAAGATTTTATCACCATCAATTTTTGTAATATTTATTTATGTAATGCTATGATGACTGATGACGATTCACTCACCTCAGAATTCTGAATTCTTGAACTAGCAGAAAAAGTAAGGGACAACTAATACTTATTAAAGCCACGTATGGAGCATTAAAACGTAAGCCAAAGATGATCAGCTGGGCTTTAGGATAAGAAAAGATAAAAAAAGAGTAACTTCCTACATCTACCTTAATAGTTTCCTAAATAGAAAATACTACATAGCCCATTTGATACTCTCTGTTCTAAAATACATATTGTAATAAAGGCCCGTCAAATTTGACACATAGTTCTTATGAGTGAATTGTTTCACAAACCATAATTGGGTTCCTCAAATTTGGACCAATTAAAAAAAACATTTTTAGATGGAGTGACAAATGTGACCACATAAAGTCTCATGGCAGCTTAAGTGATAGACATTTCATTTGTTTAAATATTTAAACCAAACAAATAGAATGATCAATTTCTCACAATAAAATACAATAAAATAAAATAGATATGTTTATTTCAATTGATTGTGATGTTTCATTAAGGTTAATGTTTTGGTTTGAGAAAATATTGTGATGTTGGTGATTCATCACCTGGTCCTTGCAGATTTGTCCTTCAAAACTGACAATTTCACCTTTAAAAACAGTAATGCAAACAACATTATGTGTTGTTTCTTTTTCATCAATTTAAATTTACATATTGAAAAAAAAATGTTTTCAAATATATATTCATGACAGAAAATGTTTTAATATGAAATGGTTCAATTGAAAATGCCAAATTGAAAATGTTAAGAGCTGAAACCTGAAAGAAATCTCATTTTGTGGATTGTGTCATCTCGGCCTCATACCACCGGTCCCCAAAGCTTCACATTACATCTCAATTCAAAATGTATCAACTGGAATAACAGGCTTATAGAAACACTGTTGATTACACTGTTACAATCGTTTACTATGCACTGAACATTCATGGAGACTGTAACAAATAACTTGCAGACCGAAATGGCGCAGTCCATTTGTGAGGAAATGGCATTTTATTGATTTACTTGCAGAAATGAAGCAGCATAAGAAGGAAACCGTGGCGTGTAAAATATACAAAAGCCTAAAAGGTACAATTAGGGCTTTACACAAAGACGATATGAGTGTTGCGACACAGGCCAATTAAAGAGTTCACACACAGCACTGAAATGAAAACATGTTTAACCTTAAGAGCTACACTAGCAAGAAAACATGAGACTAACTGGAACAAGTGATTCTGCTGCCAAGACCAGTCAGAATGGTTTAAAAAAGATTAAATATATATAAACACATTAAATAAACAGTTATCTCCTTGTCATGAAGCTGCAAGGCCAAAGTGTTTATCGATGCATGCTTTTCTTAACTGTGAAGGGATTTCATGTTCAGACTGTATCATACTTTTACTATGACAACTATACCAAGACATGCAGGGTCATCCATTAAAATTAGCCATCGCAAGAATGTTAATGCATTTAAGACGCAGGCTATGTGCTGCTTATTATTCATGAGCTGTGGCCACTTTAATGTTCATTTTTGTTATATCTGTCATCCTATTATTTCTACCACCCATTTCAATTATTATGCTAAATAGATTGTTTTCTTTTCTTAACGTAAGCAGTTTATAAATTCAGCTACTGTAAAAGCAGTGGTTTGTAGAATAATTTCAAAAGGTTCTTATTAAAATATAATCAGCAACAGGCTGAACTGTCTTCTGAAAATCACAAAGGAGTAAATCAGGGATGGTATATGAATATTGAATGTTGATGGGAGTTTTTATTTTTTTTAAATCTTTTTTAAAGGCACTGGAGAGAATAAATTAAAGCAGTGCTGCCACTTCCCAACCTGTTGCTAACACAACAGGTCAGCCGGATGAAAGAAGGCTCCAACTATTTTCTTTTTCCAACAGGTAGTTTCTGACAGAACTGTTTAAATGTTTGTATTACTGCTAAGAACATGTTTTTCAGACACCTTATTTGTAATTTGCATCCTCTTGATGCAGAACCAAACATTTTTCGGGGGAGTTTTTTAAGCCGCAACTCGTGAATTTGTTAGGTGAGCAAAATCTGAGTCTTTGCTTAGTTATTCTGTCGGTGTTATTACCCTTTTTTTTGCTCTTGTACATAGAAATAGGTCTGCCAGTGGAAATGTTTCCATTTTAATGATTGGAAAGGGCAAGATGTTCAAAGATGAAGCTTTCAGACTTTTCCCCGCATCTTTTATCCAAAATATATTTAGCAAAAATAATCTTTTTGCAACCTTCTCAGTGTTAAGGGAATATGAATGAAATAGTAAAGACCACTATTTTTTTTTCTGCCTCTTTAAATATCCTTCTGAAAATAGTTGGCAGATTAATTTATGTGGGGTAATTTGTGGTGAAGAACGGAGCGGCTGTAAATGTTTTGCAGCAACGTTGGTGCTTTTTGGATGTTGCACACGTTGCAGTTCTGCTTTTGTTTAACACTGAAGGGAGGATTTTCTTAGGTTATCATATAAACTAATGCAAAGGAGCGTAATTCTGTGGCTGCTTTATAATTAAGCGTGTTGCAACTTTTTTTTTTTTTTTAATCATAAACCTAGCTAAACAGTCTGCTGCTGCATGCTCTGCTTGTGCTGCTCAGCAACAGGTACATCTCAGCTACATCTTCTGGGGACTGATACGCTGAGAAAATGCTCCAAAGCCACATGTGTCCACACATGGCGCCTCTTATAGTGCCCTAAAATTTAGCAATTTTATTGCTACAATGAAATGGCTAAATCTTCAAACTGCTCTAAGTCTCTCTGGAGACGGAAAACGACGTACTGTAACATCCTGATGGATTTCAAATCTACAAATCTGCCACAAATTTGACCTTCTCCAAATCCCTCCGTTTTAAAGAATCCAACAATATCCAATATTTGCACTACCTTACAAACTTCTACCATGTTAAGTGCTCAAAAATAAAACATCCAATTTAAAAATGAGAGGTTGGTAGGAGGATGAGCTTTATGCCAGAATGAACACCGATTAATCTGGAGCGACAGTTTATAAATGCAATTATATCAGCAGCAATAGAAGTTGTACTATTGTCATAAAATAGCATAAAAATGATGTCATAAAAATACAGGATTTTTACTCAAGGTTAAGCGGTGAAAATCTCACTCTTGCCCACTCCTGCCTTCTCAGCTACATATCTGTTAAACACATGTCGACGCAAAACATACATACATTTCCAGTGAACATAAAAAGTGGATTCGTTTAACCGGCTGCTAAACAAATGCGAAACTATACGTCTTACAAATATTCCTATTTGCACAGCATAACACCTTGCATTTCAATGGCATGTTAATGGTGTACAGGTACACATACCAGAGCAATTACCTTTGCAAAATGAGGTGCCTCACTAAAGACAAATTGTTGGCCAGGGGGGAGTGTTGAGTGATTGTTGAATATTCTCTCTTTTTCCACTCATGTATTTTTCTCGCACCGCGTTAGCATCCAGAGACAATCTTTGTTGTTTAGGAAAATCCGCTGCAGGCAAAAAATGTCTGCTTATATGATATTTGACATCGACGTTAGCCGTGTTTGTTGTAAGGCGAGACTCCCCACGGTTGTAAAACCCGATAGTGCCAAGAGGAACAGGAGCCTGTTTGAAAACAGTACATCAACGTCTAATTCAAAATAACGTGAGGAATTATGGCTATAAGCTGCTCGGGTGTCGAAGTCTAACGTCCTGTTTGGTCACATCAACTTTTTGGGGAATCAGAATATCACTTAAAACCTTGCAATTGTTAAAGTAGCAAAAAAACAACAAAAAAAAACAATAAAATATTCAGCCTTGTATTCGACTTCTTCAGTTGCCGTCCCCATCAGAAACATCACGGACCGCAAAGCGTCATCGTCATGACATCACACGACTTGGCACACCCGTCGACCCATCAAGACACGCTGACATTTCAATAAAGCAAAAGGTTCTGCCACTTGATTCTCTGCTGCCCCGGAGGTTTGCTGCACCGGGTTCGTGTTCAGCATTTACACCCGCCGTGAGTTAGAGCGCAGAGTTTCATCAGGGTTGCCAGCACCAACATGTCAAAGAGAGAGCAAGGTTGGAAAGACGAGGAATAAAAAGCAAAAAAAAAAAAAAAAGAAGAAAGAAATTACTAACACAAGGGGGGAAAAAAGAGGTCATCGTGGTGGGGGAGCGAGCATCAAAAAAAAGCTGTGAAAACTCCAGGGAGGCAGAGACTCGGAGAGAATCCAGAGTTGTATCAGCTGATTCAACAATGTCCTCATTGCATGTTTTACAGCCAATATGAAGCTTTCTTTTAAAGTGCTCCCTTAAAAAAAAATACACCAGCAGGCTTCACTCCACTGTTTGCTTCAGGGTGAATAGAGCAGTGTGCATAATGCTGTCAGTAGGTGGTGGTGCAGACTAAAGATAGCTGCAATTACTCAAGAAGAAGAAAACACTGCTCTGGAATAAATGAATAAATATTGAAATTAGATGCAATTGCCACTGTACTCATTCAAGACACGTTTGATGGTAATAACTTTTTTTTTTTCTTTTTGGGACCGGTCAGTTCAAAACACATCCACTCCAACAAGTCTCAATAAACATTTAGTAACAGCATGCACTCTGAAGCATTGCTTTCGTTCATAAAAATTCAACTAAAGATAAGGGACAGAAAATTAAAAATAAAATAGACAGAAAAAAATAAATTGTGACAAAATAAAACGTGACTTTTTAAAATCGTGACATTAGACGATGAGATACAAGAAAGCGATAGCAGAAGTGCGGTGTACTTACACTGAAGCCGCATCTTCTCAGTTTCTGTTCTTAGGTTTTATTATTAGTGACATTAGGGACATTTATTTTTTGCTTTTTGTTCACAGGAAAGAAACACCAGGGCACTAATGTGATCTACCGTGTTATGACATTTGGTAAGTCGCCACAAATCTACGTCTCCTTCCGCTTATGACAGAAGACAGAGTTACTGTAAACTCCACTACGAGGAAACGCAAAATTCTTAATTTGACTTAAGACGAATCGGACAAGAACAAGAAAAAGCTAGATGCACACAAATTCACCAAGAGTGCATTTCTTCCAGTCAGCAAACTGCTGCTTCTCCACTGTCACAGTGGATACAATGAGGTGGAATAAACATGGATACGAGACGAGACAGGCTAACCTTAATGCTTACATGACACAAATTCAAGAGTCTGGATACAAGCGACGATGTTTACGGCATGTTCAAATTATCGGAGAGCATTCTGGCTACGTTAGAAAGTCCGACCTGCAGGTCTCAAAAAAAAAGCAGCCGGAACAAAAAGGAGTAAAAAATTTATAGACAGGTGAGGCTTTATTTGTTCCTAATATTGCTCTTCTGTCCCACAGTAGATGTTCTTGTTTCTTATTGCGCTTCACTTGTTCGATTTTATTTCACGTGTACGTTTAGTGATTCAGCAACCTCCCAGCAGACACGGGACAGATGCTGAACTTTTCTGGGGGGGTTTTTTTGTTGTTGTTTGTTTTTTTCATTAAAGTGGGGGCCATCTCTGCGCAACTGAGATGATGCAGCCGATGGCGTCGACAGCATTGTGGACTTGATTCTGATTCGTCATGCCATTTGGTCCGACGACTCCTACTCCTGCACAGAGGAGTAGGAAACACACAGCAGCAAAGAATATGGCAAATATAATCTCACCTTAATATTTAGAAAAATTTCCCTAAGATTAGGTTCACTAAGTTTAATTAAATCTCATGGAAAACTAATATTTTTATTTTATTTATTCCGGAGATATTGTTGGGCTTTAATAAGTCCGTTTCAGAACCACAAATCTATCATACCATGCCAATGAATGCTAGAAGAAAATGTGAATTTCTTTCATCGTTGCATTTTCTCTGCATTGTCTGGATCAATTTGCCCTTTGAATAATTCTTATTTCACAACTAAGGTTATTTCCTGCCTTCCTGCTTCCACAATGCATCAGAAAAAGAAAACATTTTGCACCCACATACCTAAACTACAGCCTAGAAGCTTACTTTTTGTATTTGCGTGCATTACGAGGATAAATAGTCAAAGAAATTCTGACATCCTAGATGGAATTTCACTTGATTCTGGATGAAACCAAAAGGATGAAGAGTCCTTCTGCTGGTAAACATATTTTTTAAGAGTTTAAAAGAATTAATTACAGCAGGAATTTGTGAAAATACCATAAAATATTACTTTAAGGTCAATAGATGATTGGTTTAGATTACCATTTTTCCTTTGAAAATCAGACAGAGATTTGAAAACTGCTTCTTTTTTTTTGTTAATTTACTCAGGTTATAATGTGATTTGAAAAGTTTCATGATCTGAAACAGTTCAATTTATTTGTGCATTAACTGCCTCTGATGTAGCCTTGTCCCTTCTAGCTCTGTCACTGAATATGCATCCTAAAATACACATTTTCACACAAAATACATGTGTAGGGACATTTTTAAAACCATTTTGACACTGTGTTACTTTATACTGTGAGACTACTGTGCCTATACAAATTTATCTGAAAAGCAACAAACTGATTGCTGGTAGGTGAAAAATTGCCAAACGTCTTTCCATCAAAACCTGCTGGCAGCCCTTCACCATGCTTGAAAGACTGTGTGCACACACTGGGAACTGACACA
The DNA here is from genome assembly GCF_001443285.1 of Poecilia latipinna. NCBI lineage: Eukaryota > Metazoa > Chordata > Actinopteri > Cyprinodontiformes > Poeciliidae > Poecilia > Poecilia latipinna. The sequence goes on along the minus strand of NW_015113667.1, from coordinate 324,264 downwards.
TCGCTCGGCGGCAGGTGACGCACATATGCGACAGGCGGCTTCGCGAATGCGCGTGGACGCAAACGCCCACGAGTGTAGCCAAAAGAAGACATATGGTCATTCCCACCACAGGGAAGGGGGGGAGAAAAAAAAGCCAGAAAATCTTTGGCACGGCCTTCGTAATATCAGCTTGAGAGTGTGTGTGTGTGTTCGCTACTGCTCAGTGTGCCGTTTCCGAAATCATCGGCCCTTCCAATCCACGAGGAGGCCACTTCGCCTTTGCACTTCAGTGAACTCATAACTGCGAGCCAGACAGAGAGACCAACGAAGGGAAGACTGACGGAGACGTGCACCAGCTGGAAGGGGTACGAGCAGGAAAAACATATATAACAAAGAGAAATAACAAACTTTGAACTAAGAGCAGAGGAGGGAGGGGGAGCAGAAGACACCCAGGTGTGTGCTCGATGCAGCAGGGGAAAGTGATAGAGTATACATCAGACGAGAGATGTGTGCATGTGTGTGTGTGCAGGTGGAAGTCTGTGTAATACGCCTAAGCTTCTGGATTTGTCTCCTCAGAGCGATTCCGATGGAACAAGGAGCTTAAGGCCATCGCACTACAGGGATTTGATACACAAATGCACTGTGCACACTCAGGGTTATGCATACTTCCTGCATAGACATGTCAACGTTCACAGAAAAGTGCCTGTGCGTGGAAGAGTGCGATACAAAAGAAATGCAGACCAAAAGAAATGCTGACTGTATGAAAACAACAACAACAACAAAAAGAACGCGAATATTTTCCTGCCAAGCAGCATTATTTGACATTACCATGGATTTTTATGATTAGCCAGGCTATTTAATAAGAATGTTAAAAATGGCAAAAAGAATAAATTTAAGGTGGAAAGTGAAGCTTATAAATCAGTTCTTATTTCAGACAGGGGTGAAATTATTTGGAATTTGAAACAACAAACACTATTGGCAAGATTTTTGCCTCTACTAGCCATGTACATGCATACATTGAGTCAATTTGTCCTGAACAGTTTTTGTCCTGAACTTTCACTGGCTGTATGCAAGTTTATGCCTGAATGCATTCAAGTTCACCTGGAAGAAATGCAATTCATGGACGGCTGTCTTATGTATGAAAGTTTCATAACAAAATCCATTTTGAATCATAAATTTAGTAACCAACTTCAAAGACTGATGCTCGGTCCCATCAAACTAGTTTCAGCAGTAGCTTAAAGTTCAAAGGCTAATTGGTAAGAGGCTTTGAACATGGGATTTATCTTAAATACACTTTGTGAAAAGGTCATTTGCATAACATATTAAATACCCAACCATTTTCCATTTTCATTCCCTCATGGCTGACTTGGACCCAAGATCTGTCCTGAAGGGCCACAGGCAAGTGGTTTGGAGCAAGTGGTCTCTCTGTAGCTCATGCTGGGCAATCCCAAGATATTCCCAGCCCAGAAAGGAGATGTATCCTTAGGGTTCTAGGTATATCTTGGGTTCTTCTCTCAGTGGGAAAGGCCCATAAAACATTATAAGCAAAGCGTTTGTTATCGGATACCTCAATGAACTACCTCAACTTACTGGCTGAAATGAGGATGATCATGTTCTTTCAATCATCTTATGACTACTATAGGTAAGAGTCTGAACCTAGACAAAGCAGTCAACAGAGTGTCAGTCTAGTAAAGTGTCAACATTACAACGGATTTGGTCCCAAACCATAAATCCATCTTCCACTTCAACTTGACTCCAATCCGCTCCAGTTCACTCTGAAGTCATGGGCTGCAGATGCAAGCAGAACTATATTGACCACAAAAAGCAAAAAATGAAACCCAAAGCCAACCAAACAAGACACTCTGCGTTATACTGCTATGTCTTCAGATCACGTCGATAGGCACCGCAAATGGGTTTGGTGAGAACTCATGTTGCTTCGACAAGAACTGGAGGACCTTAAAAGCGACCAAGGTAAACCCTACCTCCACTTCACCCACAAAATACCTGCAGGGCAAAGTCGTAAACTTTCTCCATCACGAGGCCCCTGCATACCTTGTAGTCCAAAGACAAAAAGCCTGTTGTCATTTGATGATAATGCTAACCTGAGGTGTGCCGATCGATCGGCCACCGATCATAATTGGCCAATTTCCGTGATAAAGTGTATGATTGGTGATCACCGATCACGGCCTTTTGTTGCCGATCACACAAACTGTTCACCTGCATCTCATTTCGCAGCCTGCCTGTGCAGCTGG
>NW_015113667.1:267034-318260 GCF_001443285.1 Poecilia latipinna | reverse complement strand
TATACTTGACGGATAGTATTATCAATAGCAGTACAATTTGCACAATACCTGTTTTGTTTTTTTCTTGGAAAAAGTTATTAAAAACAAGTTTTTGTCTAAATTAAGGTGAATTCATGCTTCCTTTTTCCACATAATGTAACCGTAGTGCTTATGATTAAAAAAATAATAATTATGTGATCGGTATCGGTGATCGGCCCTTATGGGTGATCGGACTCGGAATCTGCAAGAAAAAACCTGATCGGCATATCTCTAATGCTAACTACTGCTCTCTCGTAGCCTATACTAATACGCATATAAATGGACTTCCCCTGTCGTATGGCGCGCATTCAGACACAGCTGAAAACAAACGTTTAAATTGCCTGAGGGGCTCCACAGATGAGATTTGACAAAGCGACCTGCTGGTATAAGAGCTTATTCATAATAGGCAACTAACACCTCATTAGATTAGGATGAATAATTGATGTGTGTTCACGGAAGGACACAGAGATCAAGAGACAGTCATGGACCAACTGCTGACTGCCTGAAGGAGACTAAGACATGAACCGAAGGTGAGACAAACAAAAGTTGGACTGCAAACGGAAACTGCATCTTTCTCTTCCCATTATTTTTTTTTATTTATTTTTTTTTTTTTTGGTTTTTGGTATGCTGTAGGAACAGCCGCGAGTATATGCAGAAATCGACAACAACCACGGCAAGTACACAGGATGCACAACGCTGTGTTGAGCACCATATTGTGCTGTATTTTCTTCCTCATGAATTTAAAATAGGGTCAAACCCTTTTAGAGGAACAGGTGCACGTGATTAGTTTTTTCTTCCCCTACAGTTTTTTTTTTCTTTTCTGTACACGTATGCCTCATGAAGATCACTACAAATTTTAATCCTGAATAGTTACCTGCCACCCGACCCTAAGCAAATCATTTGTTTAAGTGCAGAATATGTAATTATCTCGTAGTTAATTGAAACTGGACTAATCCTCCAGAGGCAAATGAGTACAACTTTGTGTACAGTAATGAAATAGATTAGCTTTTTTTTTTTTAAACAAAGAGATAGTTTAACAGAAAAAAACAAAACAAATCACCTATCCACCTTACTCTCTGCTGCCATAGAAACAACACAGCCAAATGGGAAAAACACAACTAATCAATTTAACCTAAGGGCCACATAAATACATTGAGAAGGGGGAAGAAAAAAAAAAATCAATTCACGAGTAAAGCTCTTTTTCATTTCACTTAAACCTGGGAAAAAAATCTGCTGTTAAGAAATAATAAATGGGAAAACTAAGAAAAAAAAGTTTGTTTTTTCTTCTCCATTGTTGCTTTCCAACACAAACGCACAAAAATCTTCAATGAAAAATTTATCACCAAAATGTTTAATTGAATAAGGAAATGTGGAAATAGTGTGAAAAGCTTAGTGTGCAAGCTTTAAACACACTAAGGCTTGCACACTTTAGTGTGCAAGCTTTAGTGTGCACAGTAATTTTTCTAAATTCCACTTTTGTGGAATTTAGAAAAATTCCACAAAAGTGGGCGGAGCAAAGAGACGGAGAGACACGGCCAGGTGTGCGAATGAGTGGAGTGGGTTAAGACGGGCTGTAGGCACTGTTGCCGACTTTATTTTCTGAAAGGTTGTCTTTCGGACACCTCAACTTTTTTTTTTGTTTTTTTGTGCGATTGGAGGCTTCCGTAACAACATGTAAAGCACTAGTCATTCTAAAGTGACTACCAAAAGATAGGAAATCAAGGAGGAGGCAAAGGCAAAGATTGTACACACCACTGCATATAAACATCTGATTTCATATATATTCAACATTATTCTTCTGAGAACATTGTGAACATCTGAATACAACATATAGCAGCTTCCTTTTTAATTACAAGCCAAAACAAACTAAATATGGAGGCATAAAAGCTGTAACCTTCATGTGAACACAAACATTCACAAAAACTGGAATGCTCAGGCAGCTATAAAAGGTTTTCACCTAAAATAAATTAAACATGTGCTACCGAGCTTGGAAGGATGCCTCTGTAATGAAAAACACAAAGGCAGTAAACACGAGAGGAAGAATAATGCAAGGGGGAGAGGAAGTGAAGATGTAAGGCTGTGTCTAAGCCTGCATAAATTCCTATTTCTCTTTTGAATAATAACGGTTTCATTTTTGGAGTGAAAAATGGGGAAGGGCTGGGATAAGTGCTGAAACTTTTTTTTTTTTTTTTTTTTTGAATCCGCGGCTCCGCACTCGCGTGTGGGAATAAATTACTTTGTCAAGGGTCGAACCTGCGGAAACGCAGCCATGTTTGTTAAAGCCGATAGTGTCGGAAAAGGGCCTCCGAGACCCAGTCGAAGCCTTCATTTGTCAGGTTCCGCCGCCATTTGTGTCATGTAATTGGGTCGGCACCACCTGTCACCATCAGCCCACCATTTAGATGTAAATACAAGGGCAGGCAATGTGAGAAAAGCACAGCGCTTTGATGGGTCGGACTCCAATGACTTTTTCCTTTCACAACCGAAATTCATTTTAGGTCTGAACAGTTGGAAACTGCTTTTGCCGGGGAATATGAAGCACATAATGAAGTTTTGGATTAGTCAATCTTTATTCGAATGTTACAATTATGACTTTTAGTTTGAATTTAAATTTCAAGTGGCTGTTCTTTCTTCACCTTTGCCGTTTTTTTTAAAAATCTCGATTCGCAGCTAATTATTTCATCCTGACCTGTCAAGAACGTCCCAACAATGTATTCTGGGAATAAGCTGAAGCAGAAGGGGCAAAAGGAAACTTTTGAAAGCTGCAAACAAAGACTGGAAGCCGACTAGGGAAGTGTTCGGCAGCGGCTCACTTCTAAATCAAGTTCCATATTTATCGTCCTTCACTTATCTCCCATTTCCTTTAGTTGTGTGCAGAAATGGTTTGGAGATATATAATCAGATTTTTGCTCACAAAAGCTGCATGGAAGTTATATTCTGGTGTTTATGATCTCTGGAGTCGTCGTTTTTTTTCTTCTTTCTTTTTTATCACCGTTTTCTATAATGTTGCACTCTGAAGGATGAGATAAAAAAAAAAATCTGTTCAAGCTGACTGCGGTGTCACAAAAGGCAGAGATGTAATACTATTGTGTGCCTTTCCAAGACTGGCTCTAAACATAAGGTACACGAGGGACATACTGATACGCTTAATGTAGCATAATCAAACAGAACCCTGCCGTTATTTTGAGCAGGGGAATTACACCTCACGCATTTTTCTTACTGTCCCCAATGCCATTTAAACAAACTTGCCAAAAACATTCAATTGGTATACCTCCATTTTTTTGTATCCATCTCATATGACATCACATAGTTATGAAGACTTAATGTTATGTTTTCTAGTCTTTTTCTGACTGAATCTAAGTGGAATTTAATTCTGCTAAGTAAAACACAATGTAGTAAAACGCTAGTGAAAAGTTCATAGATTTGATCAACTTTAAAAAAAAAAATTGCCTCTGTTCTCCTAAACGGGTAAGAATTTTTAGGGTCTATTACTATGGCACAAGAGAAAATATGGATATAGCAAGACAAAGAGGAACTTACTGATGAACAAGCTAATGCTTTAATCCCTTCAATAAGAGTGTGGAGGTGCCAGAGGCTGGTAGGGCAATGAGTGAAGAAGCAAAGTGTGTTTCAGAGGGGAATGTAAGAAGAACAGTGGAATGAGTTAGAGAGACTAGGGCTGGTTTCACAGAAACAAACAGACACTGAGAAAGATTGAGATCATTGATTACTTTTTCCCTCATCCCAGCATCCCGACATGGATCGTTGTCTAAGCAACAATGCAATTGCAAAGCCGACAGAGCTGTAATTCTGCCCCCTTCACTCCCTGCTAATCAGCCTCTGCCAGCTCCCCATCCATCAGCCTGTTGGCGCTCGTGTGTCTGCATGCCCGCGTGTAATAGACTTTTTCGCAAATACAAAATAAGAGGACACGTGGACGATAAAAGCAGTCGTCCAGCCCCCGTGTTTGCAGTAATCCAAGTTTCATTTATTAGTGTTGTGGCAAAACATAGCAGAAAATGCCCAAGTTGGCTTCAGTAATCTGCTCTACCAGGTGGAAATTCCTCGGGTGCTGCACACCTGATTTGATGGAGCTGCAGCAAAAACCACCTTAAATTATAGAGAATTTCACAAATGACGAGAGTTTACCACCTGCCAATTTGAATATGCACTTACTGTTCCATGAAAACAGCAGCGGAGTGATTACTGGGCAAGTAACTGGTCTGGTATGAAACTATGAATCAAAGTGTACAAAATGTTTGTTTCTAAAGTAGGTAAGGTGATTGTAAGAAACTTAAGTTCCCCAGGGTCCAGTGGTTATGACAATTTGCCAAAAGGAACTCAAGCTGAGTAGATCGTGAACATTTTCACGTCAAAGTTCCAGATGTATACAGGCTCATAATTTCATATTTTCCCATTTCAATATAAATGCAAAAGTTATTTCCCACAGTAATCATAAGGAGCAATAATAAGAATGTAAGAAAGAAAGGAGGAATAGGATATTTTTTGGGTAGGAGGGAAGGCACACCCAAATGATGAAAGGATGTGATAAAACAGTGGAGGGATGGACTGAGGAAAAGAGCAAATGCAGAAATGACTGATCAAATGTGCTACTTTTACACATCAACAAAAACCAGGCGGTCCAAACTTTTGGTATGCACTACGATTTTCTTCTTATACAAACTTTATGTGCAAAGAATTAAGTTTCTAACCAACTAGTCCAATGGAGATGCTGTGGTCAAGCAACAATCTGCAGTTCAACATGTATACCCACACTATGCAACCACTTATTTTTACACATGCAGAAACTATGTAAATTAATATGAATAGGAATCATAAATCAATAAAAAAAAACCTAAGACAATGGGAAGTTTTGGCATCCTGTAAACGAACTGTAGGGCTAGTGGGGAAAAATAAAACTTAAAATTATACATTTGATACAGTTTTATAAAAGACATTTTTAGACTTCCAATAATTCATATCTATATCTTTGTCAATTCATGTTACACATGTGAGCTGTCAGCATATTTTCTCTGGCTTGTTTTGTTGGAAAGGAAAATATTTGTCCTGGCAAGAAGCCTAGACTACGGAAACGGTAACCATGGACTTCTTGCATTAAACCTCTAAGAACGAGGAGTCTGGGCAGAGCCAGAATTATTAGCACCTTTACCCTCTCCGTATGCATTTCCATTTGATAAAACAAATGATACTTAGTGGAATAAAACTTCCCTTCTGTTGTCCATCATTGACTTTTTGTATTGCGTCAACGAAAAGCCAGAGACTCCCCATATATTTATTAAGCACGCGGTCGGTAATTGTCGGGTACGTCGTAGCTGTTGCAGAGAAACGGAGTGACCTGCGATCGTTTCACAGCAGAGGCAAACTGCAAGCTTGTCCGTAGCACCTGCTGCTGCACAAAATAGTGCATAATTGTGAAGTGGATGGAAAATGATTCACGGGTTTCACACATTTTACAAATAAAAGTCTGAGAAGTGTTGCACAATGCATTCAGCGTCCCCCCCCCTCCAAGTCGACACTCTGCAGAACCATCTTTCACTGCAATTACCACCACAAGCCTTTTAGTGTACAAGCTTTTGACATCTAGAGACCTCTCTCAACTAGATGTATGCCTGAAGTTTTATTTCAACGCATGAATGTGTTTTATCAAATTCATTTTATTATACTTTAGGTTCTATGTTAAGGCTTGTTGTCCTGCTGGGGGTCCGGGGGGGTGAACCTGTGACTAAGCTGTCTGCAGTCTCTCGCAAACAGGTTTTTTTTTTTTTTTTTTCCTTTCTGTCCTACTCTATTAATATTTGCTGCAACGTTCTCCAGTCTTCTCTGAGGCAGCAAAAATGAGTTCTAAAAGCCTCCAACACCAATCTCGTCTTCTGGATTCATGCAGTTTTCAGCTGAAGCTCTATTGAACTCTTAAAGCACCTCAGGTTTGTCGATTTAAACAATTATTTACTCTAAAGGTGGCCAGCGCCGCTGAGAGTGGTGCTAGTCTGCGCTGGTTCTCAACATTTATTGCATCCATGACCCCAGAGTATCACTGTAGACACAAAAGGGAGGACGAAAAAAAAAAGAAAAAAAAATTTAAACATAAAAGACAGTAAGTGGAACACCGGGGGAAGATGCCTCAAAGTGCTTTCAAGGTGCACAGATGCATTCGCCGTGGAAAGTACACGCATTAAAACCCACACAATTCCCACCGTCTTTGGTTACACACATACATGGAGATCCGCAGACAAACATGCGCACGCGACATCAAAGTTGAAACACACCAACGTCGCCACCTGACAGAGGCTGTGCAAGCCCAGATGCACATGTGTACCAACTGGAGCAGTGATATAGCTGAAATTACTTTTGGGGCTTTGCAGGTACAGATGGGTTTTTTTTTTTCTTCTTCTTCTTTATTTTTTTCCCCTCTCTGCCTTATCTGCTGGTTGGCTTGAAGAGGCCAAATAGGGACAGAGAATGGAGGGCGAGCACACATATACATAGACTAGCGTGCACTAATACTCAATTTCTCTCCCTCTTCTTCCCTTTGTCTGTTCCTCTGTCTGCCCGGCGCCTTCTCTTGCTCCGTCATAAGGGAATATGAGGAGTTCTCACCTCTGTCAAGAAAACCACTGGAGCTGAAATGGACTCTGCACATGTAACTGAGGCACAGTTCAAAAATGCAGCGCAGGCTCCAGAAGCACTTTTCCCTCTGGCCAGCCGTACAGCTGGAGCATTTAGCCTCTGGTAAACGCTGGGCTACTCTCAAACGTCAGTTCGTCTGAGATGTGAAAAAGAGAGATTCCCGTTTTCTCGCACCGCATGCTGAAATTTGCTTGGCAACCTTGCTGACATGCCAGCTATAGCAGCTGCTTTCTGTTCCTCTAACGTCCAACAAATCACTGCGACCGGCTCGGAAATGCTAAAGTAGGTTTGCAGGTCAAAAGCGATAGCAATAGCGAGCTGTCGCAGAGTTTAATGGGAATGAGCACCTTTTTTCCTTTTTTTTTTTCTATTGGATGTTTTATTGGCAAGGCTACAGGGAAGATTGCTAAAAATGGCTTTTTCGACTAGATGGGGTGAAATTCACTGCGCTGTTCGGGTAATAATTACCTTGATGACCTCTGGCAAAACTAATGCCGTCCACAGAGGGCTGTTAACGTCTAATAGATACGGCCGGGTCCCACCGTGAAAGACGGGCAGTGTGAGGCTCAGGCCAGAAGCTCCACTACAGAATGTGGACATTTTTTTATTTAATTTTTCTGCATTTCAGACCACATCAACAAAACATCATTTCACACCATTGGGAATAATAAATATGAATATTTGACTCATAAATTGCTAGATTTTCCCTTTTTGTTTTAAGAAAACAGGGATTTCACTTTTAAAATTTCAGCTTTTTATCCTGGAACTGAAACAAAAGGCGGCAATTATTGAAAGTTTAATGATTTAAAAAAATTTTCAACAGCTGTAGACACCTCAAAATGTAGCTAATTTAAAAAAAAATAATAGTGTAGTTTCTTAATTAAATTAGTTATAGTGCACATTTAAAAAGCTGCGTTGAAGTGCTTTACCGGCATATCAGATTTACGTGCTCTTATTTATGTATTTAAGTGAACACAAAGCAAAACAAAACAATGTAATCAAGGTCAAGAAAACGTTCTTATGTCAAATTAATTCAATACATGTTTAAATGTAATAATTTCACAATTTGATAAACGTTTTATTTCCATAGATATGCAAATCTAGACATAGCTGTATATCGTTTCATTCTTCTAGTTCACCGTAAAACACGTTTTTAAAAACAGCGACAGCAACGAATGCGACAGCAGCTTAACTTAACGTCACATTTGCAACCTTTTGGCTGAAACACTCAGAAGCATAGCAAATAGGGTAAAACTAAACCATGTTAAAAAGAAAAAAGAAACAAACATCTGAAAGCAGAGGAGTGTTTCGGCCCCTTCACAAAACAAAGGCAGCTTCACCTTGAGATGAAAACCATGGCTGCTGTAATTAGTTACAAATGGATGGGCTGATGTGTGCAGTCGAAGTTTGTGTGCGTCTGTGAGTGCGGTGATAAATAAGTCTTAAGTTGTGAGGAAAGCGTAATCAAGGGCAAGAGACGGAGAGCAAATTCAACCCAGGAGACATTCACCGTCAGTTGAGCGAGTTAAAGCTTGTGTGTGTGCTTCATCATTAGAGTTTTGCTCCATTGTCAAGGTATTTGTGGATAACAGGACATGAAAAACTTTTCTTTATTTCCCCAGTCAATGATAAATAAGTATTAGTGGTATTTTTAGATTAGCGATAGACACCAGTTGAATCACATTGGTGTATCCTGTAAAAGTGAAAAGTAACTCGGAGATGAAGAACCCTCATTACAGAAACAAGATTTTAAAAAAAAAATCAATATTACAGTTTACAGGACCAATACTTTAATGTGAAAGTAAAGTTCAAGTGTTTGGCTTTAACGACCAGTTGCATTGTCATACCTGGATGAAATATGTTGATGCTTGCAAGCCCATGACAGACTGCGAAGTGCGGAGGTGACGGCATTATACTGTGTGGTGTGCGCCATCAAAGCCGACGGCAGCGTGAGCAAAGAACGTTACGTCGAAATATTAAAGCAACATTTCAAGACGAGTTCAAACTTTGACGCAAAAGTGCCAAAGTGGCTTTGGGACGACGTTTTTGAAATGGTCGTCGTAAGTCTTTCATTTGAGTTTTTATGGACCAAAAAAGAAATGCGAGCCTAGCTACACCCTGGCCCACATAACTGGCTCAGTTGTACCATTTCTCTCAGAAGGAAATGTTGCCATAAAACTATCGAAGGACCGCAAAAATGTTTGCCCAATTCAATATACTGAAAAGGCAATTCCATCTAATTGCTAAGGAACTGGACGACAACTTCTAAAGTGAAAAAAAACAACAACAAAAAAATCTTATTCTGGCGTTTAGGAAGTGTAAAAATGGCTGACTGCACAAAAAACAAAAAAAACAAAAAAAAAAAGAAATCAATGTGTATGTAAATATCCAGTTTCAACTGTATGGTAGACAATGGTGTATTCTCTCTTTGCTACCCCTGAATAAAACAAGATAACCCAGCAGCAAGACTTTGATAATGACGAGGAACGCCTCCCTCGTGGAGGAGTGCGGGTGCTGCCCTGACGGCACACGCTAAAAGAGCCAAACCTAAGCAAAATGATTACTGAAGAGCCAGAGAACTAATTAAATGAATCGGGAGATAAACATTTAATTATTTTCCTCCTCTTCCAGCTCATTTCCTTCCCATTTCCAAGCCCTGCCTTCTAAGCTTCTCCAAAGCTGGCGGAGTCACAGAGAGGTGACTCCTGAACCAGTGAGCTCACTTCCTCTTAATTCCCTTCACCTACAGATTTTCCAAACTCGGTCACTAATGCGAGGATTTTACTTGATGCCTCTGTTCTTCCCTCCTCTCATGCACTCCCACATCCCTTTATGGTCGTCCTGCAGCGAGCTCGAATGTAGATCTGGTGGTTTAAATCCCAACTGGATTCCACCAGGAGAGCAGGAAGTAAAAAAAAAAAAAAAAAAGGGGGGGGGTTTGGGTGGAAGACAAAGAGGCAGAGGCTCGAGTTAGATGTTTTTGATGCCACCTCTTGTTTTACAGTGCACAAATCCACACACTTTGATTTAGGATCAGTCTCATCTGCTGTGTTTGCCACACAGAGGGTCAACAGTGGAGTGACATCGTGAATAACTGGACTACTCCTCAGCTGATTTTTACTATTTTTTTTATTTTTATGAACTCTCCTGGTAATAAAATGAAGACACAGCTTCTCTAAGCCATATTGTCTAATGTAAGATGTGACATTATGCGTGTTCCTCCCACAGCACTTCCCTTGAACACACACACTCCACACTTGACCTTTGCGTTATTTGCTCATTAACCTTTCATAATCTTCTATTTTTTTATTACTATTATTGTGTACAGACGCACACGATTCATTTTATATTTGCACAAAGTCCGTGAACGGTTATTAACGATGAATAAACATGTTTGGAACATGCTCACTGAGCTGTGGCCACTACTAGTTCTGCATGACTGCAAACCCATAGCTGCGGGTGTAAGCATACAACGCTGGATATGCTGCAGAAGTCACGGCGAATATGTTTCAGGACGCAAGGGCACGGTCGAGCAAAAGGTATTACTGGATTAAGCGCGGGATGATTGAACACTTGAAGAGAAGCCAAGGAAAAGAAATGAGTCATTAGCGCAACGACGCTGCGTCTGAGCGACACTTGAGTTTAACGAGCTAAGATTTCTGTCAGAAGCCGTCTCTTTTCATAACCACAAAGTCGTACTCAAGCGCATGTTGGGATTTCACTTTTCATCTACTTTGTTTGACCTTTGGAAACTTACTCTCACCGGCCACTTTACTAGGCACACCCGTTTTTTTGTTGTTGTTGTTGTTGTTGTTGCTCGTTTGCGACTCGACCAATCGTGATGAAGGCGACTTCCTGAAGTTTGAACCAGTCGCTAGAACGAGGGAGAGCCGGGATTGAAGTTACTTTGAACATGGCATGGTTGTTGATGCCAGACAGGCTGGTCTGAATATTTCATAACCTGCTAGGGATTTTCAGACACAATCATCACTCAGATTTACAAATGACGGTCTGAAAAAGAAACACACAAAAAAAAAAAAAAAAACAGGAAACTGTGGCTAGAATTCACACAAATACAGGCACATACAAATCGAAACACTTTCGCTAGTTCAATAAGACTCGATTTCTGCTGCAAGATTAAGATGGTAAGATCAGAATTTAATGTAAAACATATTATATTAATTCATATTCACTTGAAATCAACTGTTGGATATCACAAAAAAATTTGAATGTTGATGTTAGAGCTGAAAATTGCAATGATTGTATCAATTATGATCATTGTCCTGTACATTTTCCTCTTCTATCGTTGCATCTCAACTGCTGAAGACAGACTTGAAGGGCACTCAGTTCATTCAACTGGCCAAATACAAGACTGTGAGTGGCTGACATTAAAAATATGACATTCTACTAAATATTGCCTCCAAACATTTCTGAAATTGAGATGATTGCAATTTGATTTTGGATCTCTAACCCATGGTTTCAGCTGATGGTCTGTGTTGTGGTGTGGAGAAAAACATTTTTGCCACACATTTCCCCCCTTTCTACATGTTTGACAACAAACGGCAGTCTCCTGTGAAACTAGCAACAGTTATCAACTGTTATTTTTCTTCATTGTGACAGCCAGGTGACTGAATTTTACAATATGCCCCCTACCTAAGTTGTCAGTTTCCATTTGTTGCACTTTCCTACGCTTTGAGCTAAAATTTACGAACACCTCAGTCCAGATTTTCACATCATTTGCCATCTTATTGCGACTACAAATAGTCCAATTGAACTCATAAAAAGGGGGGCAAGGAGTATTTGTCACCCAAGACGGGAGGGTCACTGAAGCACAAGCAGTTGCCAACACTAGGCGATGAGATTAGAGAACTCTAGGAATGCGCTTTCCGTTGTGGAGTTTTGCAATGCAAAGGCAATATATATTCATTTTTAACATTCAGTACCAATGCAGAGGCTAAATCTCTGATCTTGTAGCATATCAACTGAGTGGAAGTTGATGGGATCAACGTGAGCGTCCAGGCTTTGAATTGATTCATTCGTCCCTGCAACTTAAAGTCCAAGTCTATTTCCAGCTCTCACCGCTAAAGCAGCTCTTGCAAAAAATAAAGGTAACTGCTGACTACTGCGGGAGCTGGGCTGAAAAATTTGTCGTGCACAGTTCCTCACAAACTTCTCATGGGGGGTGGCACAGTGCCGCAGCTGTGCAGGAGCAAATGCAAGTAGGACATGACCAGTTTCAAGGAATATGTTTAAATGGCAAATATATGTGGTTTTCTTACAGTGGCTCACAGTAAAGAGGAAGAACCAAACAACAATCACTAAACTTGAACGAGCACCGAAGACGTCACACTGAGCACCTCTGGAACCCTTTAGCTGATTAGAATGTACGTATATAATCATGAAAATGCTCTCCTTTACCATCCACACTGTCAAGGAATAAGTGAAAAATTACACGCCAATTTCTACGGCTGACTGGTGCTAGTAATCAGATTGCCTCGCAATTATTACACTTTAATCACAACATAATCGCCTTGAAATTCCCGTGGCTGTTTGTGCGGGGGTTTACAGAATCCGTCCTCGAATCTAAACACAAAGGAAAGTGACCACTTCTGCTCTGCTCCCAAAGAGCGCGAGTGCTGCTGCAACACTGAGGTTCATAACCTTGGAATTGGTGGAGATATATTTATTTTCCACAGATGTCGTTTATTGAGAAGTTTACATACTCCTAATCATTTGGGAACGCCCAGATCTGGATGTCAGCTCTCAGAAAGGCCTCCGGTTAATTCACAGCAATCAAAGCTGCAATAACTTAGTCGGAGAATCATGTTTCACTGAAATGTGTAAGTAGACAAGACAAACTGATCACAGAGGCAGTCTAGGGAGATTGAAGGGTGTATGCTAGAGCATTGTAACAATAATATCCTGAATTCTTCATATGTCTGGACAAGGCAGTGGGATAGGAGGACAGAAGCCTTTTTGTTCTCCAAAGAAAACACCAGAAAGACCTAGAAAAATAACCCTCCGAACTGTTAAAGGGAATACGTTTGATGAAATAAAAGTAGGTCACAATCCTTAAGTTTGCTGGGTACAACAATGCTGAGTTTTATCAAGCAAACACCATACCAATGGTAAATGATGGGGGTGGAAATATAGTGGGGGGGTTAATGTAAATTAGGTTTTTATGAAATTATGATTTTTCAAAATTGAACACAGAGCGAGTCAAAGAATATATGCAATTTTTTATTTTTTTAAAATAAAAACCACAAAATGAAGGCTTTGGAACAGCCAAGCCAGGATGTATGATTGAATTTCAAAGAACATCTCCAAGCTCTCCTGAAGAGAGCTGTGGGCCAAAGATGTCACAATTTGATGGCTGAAAACTTAAAATGACTCATAAGGTACCATGTAGAAGTATATTTACATGCTTAGCATAATATATTTCAGGAAGTGACAGAAAATGTGTCTGAAGTGACATTTACATTACAAAAAAAAACAAAAAAAAACCAGATTTTAATTGTAGGAAGATTTCTTTAGCCTCAAATAAAGAGTGAAACTAAGCTGGTAGCCACAGAACGCAGTTGCTGCTCGCGTTTTCTGTGAAAGATCACGTCGATTATTAGCCAGCAACGTTGGTGGATTATGGGCCGTTAATGGATCATAACAATCTGTTCAGGTTAGCCACGGCTTGGTAATGAGCACACGGACGTCTCTCCGAGTGAAAAACATACTAAACGACTTTGGATGATTCCAGAACAAAATAGACATTACCTCCAACACGTTCTCACCGTTAAGCTGCCTCGTTATAAAGAAACCATTTAGTAGAAAAGAACGTTTTTAAAAGTGGATGGAAAATTATTGTTATAGAGAAAAACGAAAACTTTTCCAATTACATGTGACGTAATATACAGTGAAGGTTGACCCTGCATGGATGATATGTGCTTTAGAAAAAAAAAAAGATTTGATTTAGCCTTTGTTTTTGCTGTGCTTGGGTGTCTCCTCTTTCTCGTCTTATTTTTGTTCAGTCACATTTCGCACACGGATCGTGTTGCATCTTTTTTACAAAAGCACACTTTA
This sequence comes from Poecilia latipinna, assembly GCF_001443285.1. NCBI lineage: Eukaryota > Metazoa > Chordata > Actinopteri > Cyprinodontiformes > Poeciliidae > Poecilia > Poecilia latipinna. Next base: position 304,520 of record NW_015113667.1, on the reverse strand, counting down.
AAGTCTTCCTTTTGTTACTTTTCAATCTTTCTCACGCCGTCGTGTTCTTCAATGTTTTGCCAGCGCCGCTGTCCCTTCATCCTCTCGGTTGGCTTCACATCTCCAGAGCTGCAGAGTAAACAACCGACTGACTGCTGTCATAGCACCTACCCCCTCCCGTGTTTAAAAAAAAAAAAAAAAAAAAAAAGAAGAGGAAAAGAAAATACGCCACAATGTCCTCCACTCCACAAAGACACACTAATGCCCAACACTGCTTTGCACATATCCAGAGATCTGACACCACAGAAAAATATCTATGTGCTGACTGTCGCAGCCGTATGGCCTCGGGTGCGGCGGCTCCAGAGACGCAGGCAGACAAAGATGGACACGTAGACCACAGAAGAGACGCACAGTGCTGTCATCTTGAGTGCAGCACAGAAACAGTGCAGAGAAGAAGAAGAAAAAAAATAAAAATAGTGATACTGGGGAAGACTTGAAGGCAAGAAAAAGTGATCAAAATAGATCAAAAGAGAGGGATCTCAACTGACATCCCCTCAAATGGATTCTGTAACCGTCGTTCGCTCCGTCAGTCTGTAAATATTTGTCGGCGCGGCGAGTTTCCGATAAACATTTGAGACATAAACAGACAAACAGGCAGCATTTTGATCTGTCAACACGGCTTGGATAATTTCATAAACTGATCTGAGGCTGCGTTCGTGCAGCTTGATGCTCTCCAGAGTGCAGAGATCAAGCGGGCTTTTGAAATTTTAATCAAAACAGACAAGTGATCCATCTCTTTGTGATTCCATCTTTTCCGCTTGCGCTGCCACTCGGCTTCATGAGGGCAGTCCTCCGGATTAATTGAAAATTTTAGTCTATTGCTTGTGCAATTTTAGCTAGGTAGTTCTTTACTGTAGACCAGGTTAGGCAAACACATTTTTAAGCACTTTGGGGATCGTGGTTAACGGGAACATCCAACTGTTAACCCCAAGATAACTGGAAAACATAACAATGGGAACCAAACTTGATGCTAACCAGATGCATTACAATTTATAGCAGGTTTGAACTCAAGAATACTGCAACTGAATCAAATGCTCCTTCAGGAAAGCATTAGTTTAATGGTATACTTTTAGCAAATGTTTATTTTTCAGTTGAATTGTACAAATACATGATACATTAGAGGTGTCTGTGTTTGATTTTTTCATTATAATCACTAAACACTTCAAAATGTGGTGTGTGTATAGTTTATATTCACCGATGTGCATTTTTAATCCTTCTCAACCAGTTTTGGTGCTTCATTCCTTATTGTATCCATTCATCGATCTGACTTTTCACAGACTTTCAACACATTGATTAACACTTATCCAGGATTCGTAGAAGGCCTTCATGATGAGCGGAAACCGAGAGAAATGTACTTTTATCCAAACTAAACGTTTGAAGGTTCGAACCATATTTTTCTTCCATTTCAAAGCTGGAGTGTTTTAACTCAACTCCAACATATTATGATGATATTTAGCTTATTTTCTTACTCTGTTTTTCTGTTTCATAATTAAATCCAACAAAAAGGGAGGGGGTATCGATTCAGATTCGTACATGATGCCAAATGATGAGGAGAATATGTAATTTCATTCAAATAAAAAGATCTAGAGACTTTTAAAAAGGTGTAATGAGAAGTCGAGCGGTGAGTTTTAGCCTCGACCCAAATTATTAACCAAATATTAGAGTTTTCCATTCACCAACACAGGCAAGCTTTTAATTATTGAGACTTTGGATCAATTAAACAGCTACACAAAGTCCAAATTTACATTTGGACATGCAGAACTTGTAATGATATTTTTTTTTGTCAACATTACAAAGCAGATGAGTGAGATTGCTGAGCGGTTGTGATTATATTACTGGCTAGTTTTAATGTAGTCTTTCATTTTCAATGGAAGTTTCTATGTTATGATTCTAACTTGAATATATAAATGTAAACATTCTAGCCTCACTGTTATTCATTTCGACTGTGCAATAACAAATTTTCTTTCAAACCAGGTTCTATTTGACTGAAAGTCAAAATATTTCATGATCCCAACACAACACATGAAGTTTCACCTCGCTTTAATCGTTGATACACGGCGCCCCACTTAAGTCCACAAAACAATACGTCTGAAGTCCATTTTGGAGTTGACGAGGCTGTAATTTTACTTTCATGCCATCACATCAGAGCTGCCACGCTGCGACACAAAAATGCACGGCAAGAGCACAACAGATTGAAAGAGGCTCCTGCAGCAAAGCTGCTGTCGGCACAGAGCGCCGTGGCAAAATCTGAGCAGCCTGAATCTGCAGCCAGCCTCGGAGACGGCAATAACGAGAGGGAAAGGAACAGTGGGATCAGCTCGACAATGACAGCATCACTCTGGGCTGATTTTACTTTTTACTCCGTCTCATGTCACAAGTGGTCACAACATGTCATACCGTGTGACAACAACATCTGCACTGTAATTAATGTCAAAAAAGAAACGTGAAATAGTGCTTGGAACGGAGTCAAGGCTCCCATGACTGCAAGCCACATTAATTATGAGTCCTGCCGCCTCGAGACTGCTGCAGGGATTCAATCAACTGAGAAAGAAGAGCTTTTCACACGCTATAAAGCAGCTGTGTACTGTAAGAATCACTTATACTAATTAGAAGATGCTTTATTCTCCACTGTCGTGCATCTCATTCAGTTAGTTTGCGTTTGTTGATATAATTAAAGCATCACCACATCACTATAGCAGTGAGAGGAGACATTTAGAGCTCTTTTACAATGTTTTACTTCCATCCAGTGGTATTTATTACAAGTGGAAACCAGAAAGAGGGCGGGGAGGGAATAAAGGGAGAAAGAATAGAGAATGTAATCCAACTGAGAACAGGAGGTCAAGACTCGATTCTCAAACAGTGAATGCATGGCAGTGAACTTTGCCAACATGAGGTTATTGCTTGAACAAAATTGTGCACCCTTAAAATAAAAATGCAGACCGTAAAAGACAAAAACAAAAAAAAAAGAGAGATGGAGTTGGACCTTTATGGTACAAAAACAAGTCCATTCTGAAACGCGCCCAGATACTGTTTACAGACGCATCAAAAAAAAAAAATTAGAATATCGTTGAAATTTTCTTTGTATTTCAATAACTTAATTCGCTAATTTCACACAGCCTGATGTTTTCGTCATGTTGGTTATGATTTTACACATACGGCTAGTGAAATCACAACATGATTTCTTAGAAGATTAGAATATTACATCCGACTAATAAAATACGGCTTATTTTCAAACAAACAAGTGTCATCGGACCGCATATCTAAATTTACTAGAATGTGCCTGTTTGCTATGAAGACTCGTTGAAAAACGAATCACGTTTTTGAAAGCTCTGTCACTACTTGACTTTTCAAAAATCGTACGCTTCAGCCCTACCATGCATCTACAAGCGCAACAGACCTCATCAATTTGAAAGTATGAAACCTTCTTCATGATGCTGCATTTTTTTAAAGTGCAGCACAATGAGCGATCAATGAACTCAAACAAGACCAAAAAATTTTCCTTTCAAAGTATTCACACCATTTTTACAGATAAGTGTACAACTGTAACGTTGAAGGAAAAGCATATACAATTTTCTACCATCAAAACAATGAACACACAATCTCCACACTGACATCTGGTAGTGGCAGGATCATGATGTGGGGGCGATTTGCTTCAGATACACGGAACCTGGTCAAAATTAAAATTTATGTTCACAAACATTCCCACAGCCACTTTTACAAAACAGTGAGCAAACATTTCATTTCCTAGAGCTGCAAAAATGGCAGAAATCAGTGCAAAGGACTCGTAGCCGGAACTGTAAAAATACTGAATCGGGGAGGCTCAACAAAAATACGAAGCTTGCTTTCTGGAGTTTCGTTTCCAAAACATGGACTTAGGATGACATTTCCCTCCAAAATGTCAACCAGTCTCAAGAATTAATTGAGCAAAACATACTAGATTACTTGTGCCAAGCAACCTGTGCCCCCACCAACCTAGGCGATACCCAAAAAAACGTAGAAAGCAGGAAGGGTTGCTATAGAGAACGAAGCATTTCCTAACAGTATCAAGCCATCAAGGGCCTTTCTATGTTGGCTCCTTCCATACGCTCATGCATAGAAAACCTTAATGCACACTAAGGTGATATTGCAGTTAAAGCATTTCCGTACTGATTACAGTGATGTTCTAATAACAAGTTGTGATACACTGTATTGTGCATCCCTAATTTAAAACTAGGAATCCTTTTCAATTCACTACCCTACTTTGTCTTGCTCCATCGTCTTACATCCAATAAAAATCATAGTTTAAACATAGCATGATTATATTTGCAGGGCACAGAATATAACAAGGAAAAGTCAAGGTGTTTTTCCCCAGAAGGAGGGGGGAAAAAAAAAAAGCTATAATAAATGTAATTTCTTACCAGTTTCTCTGGAAATCTGGACGAAGGCCTCCACGCCGCTCTCCCCGTAGTTGCCCTCCGAGGCCAACGTGGACACGTAGTTCCATTCCATCGCCGTGACGATGTCCATCATGGCCTGAGCCTGGTAGGAGTCTGGCGGCACCACACGGGAGAAGAAGTCGTAGCGGCTGTTGTCGCTCAGCTCCGGCGCGGTGGAGGCGTAGCTGATCTGGGGGATCTGGAGAACAAAGAGGACGCTGGTGACACGGAAAACAACACGCGGCATAATTTCCTTTTTAAATACTCGTTTCATGAGTGACAGTTTAAAGTAGAGGAGCAGGAGAGAGGGGGAAAAAAACGGCGGAACTGATGTCCAATACAAAGTCAACAGAATGACAGAAGACACACAAACACACATGTTGCTTCTGATGATGGGCGATGAAACAGCAACGAAGGTGTTCGTTGGCTGACAGGCCGATAGATTTTTCCCCGACAGAGAAGGGACAGTAAAGGTGGGCCTGCACCTGTCAGCGTTGACAAAAACGCACACACCGACGACAGTCGCATCTCATTGGCATTCAATCGGGTAACACTAATCTGCCAATCTCAACACAAACACCAGGGCCGTCGGTTATCTGTCTTCCACACACTCCGCATACACACGCGCGCAGACACAATACATTACAGTTGCTGAACGTAGCAAATCCAGTTGGTTACAGAGTAAAGAGTTTAAGACAGATGGTGTGTGTGTGTGTGTGACTGGAATGTTGCTGAAGATCATCACTCACTGTCTCTATTCCCTTCGGGCTTCATCTCAAATCTCTGCCATCCACCGTCTACACTTGTCCCTTGCCATTTTAAAAGGTTAGGGATCTATTTTGCCAGACTTTTGATGGCTCCGGAGCTTTGCTGTAAGCAGATTTAAATGGCTCTGACTTTCACGATCAATGCATTGGCCCGCGCTGGGTTTGATAAATAACAAATTAAGACTGTAACTCACCATTAATCATTCACTGCAAATCAAAGTGAGGGAAGGATAACATTTTATGTATACATGTAAATAATGAGCCCAAAATAGTTTACAGTGCACTTGGTGTGACACAGTTAGAGGACCATTTTATCAGACATATGAAAGTCAAACTAAAATTTTAATGTTTAGATGTGAGCTTGGTTCAGTGTGACAGATTATAATCTCTGGTACACCTTTCCAAAAATTTAAGGCTATCAATAAAAAGTTTTAATCCACTTGACAAAATTCTTCATAAATATTGATTCATTGTAGTGGCTCTCAATACAAGGTATGTGTTATTTGAATTATAACGTGCTGCTAAGTTGCTTTATGGTTAAATCTTTTTTGGTTTTGCCATGTCCTGGATGGCTGAGAATCCTCAAGTAGGTACAAATAATTAAGATCTGAGAAGTATAACTGAAACTTAACGTTTTATAGAAAAATGTGCCGATTTCTTTTTTTTTCGTGTTTGGTTTTAGAGGCTCTATGTTGAAAACGGAAAGAAATAAAAGCATACATTTCCGTTTTTCTCCATCTCTCTCGGCTCCCACACGTCAGCTAGTTGTAGTGCTTAGTCCCTCCCATTCGAAACCGTTAACATAAAAGAGCTAAATATAATTGAGATATTTGCTACCTTCAATGTAGCCATTTTGCTAGTTTTGATTTCCAAGGCATAACAAGGCTGTTTATCATGATTCAGCCAAAGTAATAAAAATAATGAACTGCAGTCTGATTTTTATTGTTAATGTGTTTCTTCCTATCGAGCAGTGAAAGTAAATAAAAGGTTTACAAGTCTTTTGGTTTGAGTTTTCACTTACCGAAGGTTGGTTGTTGTTTGTGCTGCAGAGCCACGGCTAACGGCTAACAGCTAACGGTTAGCTCCTCACTTCAGCGGCTCTAACGGAGCCATTCACAGCGCGACTGTTGCTCCTCCTACACTTTGGACTGAACCATTGTTCTAACAATGGCGGGGGTGGACCTCCAAATTATTATTTTTTTTCTCTTTGATGATTGGAGGATTTACTTCGTTCTTTGTTTCTTTCGCTTTTCAAATTAATATTGTTTAAATACCAAGGTTTTTTTTAATGATTTTTTTTTTGTGTGTGTGTGTGGGGGGGGGGGGACCATTCTAGACTTTTCCAAGATTGGGAAAAGTCTAGAATCCCTTGGGATTTCCGCCCATACTTGAGACAGTAAGATTTTGTGCCATATTGTTGTTATTTGGTTGTTAAATTTCTACAAAAAAAAATAGTATGTATGGACACAAAATGTGCACACAGTCACATCTCTAACCATTTGGCTACTCAATCAACAAAAAGTCTAAATCAAAAGCACTTTACTCTTCAGAAACTGTAACTCTGTTCCTAAACAACTGCACACTCCTCTCGGTGAACTCGGGAGTTCATGTATAGGACATGTGAGCATTGTTATTAGCTTCTTCTGTCAGGGGAACACAATTGGAAACTTTCATAAAGTCCAGGATGGGCATGTATAATTCATGGAGGATTGGGATAAACAAATCAAAAGGCATGCAGGCAGACAGAAACAACTGAGGAAACAAATTGTGTGCATTTGGCTCTGCACTGCATGCGCCTTCGTAGGAGTGACTTAATGTCTGTCTCTGCTATTTTTTTCTCTCTTTTTTTTGTCTCCCCACTCTGTGTACATTTAAATATGTGAATATCCATTTCAAAGAGGACTGAATGCACTCCTGGAAGAATATGAGGCTGTTTTTTTATTTTATTTTTTTTTTGTCTGTTTACAACAGCTACAAGAAAGAAACCACATGACCTGGGCAAACCTGATACTTTGATCTTTTGTTATTTCTCGCCTCAATTTGAAAACAGACCACCACAGACAGAGACGCACTCATCTATACACGGCACAGTCATCTTATTGTTATTTCCCCCAAAATATTACTTTGAATAGAGAAGGAAAATCTAGAGCTGTAAAAGAAAGAGAGCAGGGCACAAATGAAGTAACATCCAGTGTTGTCTGCTGCAGGCTCAGACCAAATTCTATCCACATTCACACCAAGAAAAAAACGTCCTGGTAGACATTCCTATAACGCTGCATCTAATGGTCATTCAGAAACACACACACACGGTGTGAATAAGTACAAAAACCCAGTCGGAGTGAGCATATTTAACTTAATGCCTGCACCGACAAGGTTTTTCAAAGCAAGTGCAACTGGAGGTGGGAAATTAATGGCTCGGTTCCCCCACATGGCTGTGGAAGAAGATTATTCCTTCAATCCCCTTAATTCCATTTGCTCTAATGAATATGTGTGAGAGCATGTGAGAGGGGGAGAGAGGAAATCACAAGTGTATCCAAGAAAATGGAGCAGGCTGATGTGTTTTAATTAACACTTTCTCACTCTCTCATGCTTATCAGCGGGGTGATGCATTGTTTTGTGTCTCGATACGCAATTGTCTGTAATCGTGTCATTGTGCGATTCTTAATCAGCGCTCAATGACGTTCCAGATTCGTCTCAGTGGAGCCGGAGGGGTTGAGGGGGGATAACGGTGTCAGACGGTCAAGTCTGTCAATTAGATGCACACTGAAAACTAGAACAATTATTGGATTAGCTGCTGATCTGTGTTGTCATTTGAAAATATATCAAAATGGGTTGCGAGATAAAGTCCAAAGAATGGGACACTGGTGCAAAGCAAAAGCCTTTGAAGCTACGGGAGATAAATAATGACAAAAGACCATATCACAATGTTTAAAGTTTCCCTTCCTTTTACCGATGCCTTCACACAATGAGATTGTTTTCGGTTCTTTGTAAGCTCTCTGTAAATTAGGGCTGAAGTGGAATCATGCAAATGAACATTTATTACCAAAACCTTATTAGGAAAGCAGACTTTGATATCTAATTATTAAGATTCACTGTAATTGACGTTAGGCGAACTGCAAAGGGTGAAATTTTACATCAAAGAGGAAAAACAAAGCAATTCCCCGCGAGATTCTCTGTATTTGAAAAAGACACAGATTTCAAAATCATGACCGACTCGTGTTTTTTCACTTGTGTATTTAAAAATAACTAAAAAGAAACAATAAAAATATGTAGTTATAGTAGTTAAAAGTATATTTTCTGAGATGGTTCAACAGCATTTCTGTTGATTTGAAAGATTTCTAAAAAAAATAAAATAAATAATTGAAATATTTTAATATCACAATACAGTGATGAGTTTTAGATCAATCAAGCCAATTTCATTTTGTATTTATTTACACGTTGCGATACTCGGTATGCTGAAATTTCACTATTCGTAAAGATCCATAACGCTGTGCATTACAGTCATGTAAAAAGACAAATCAGTTTGTTGGTAAGCCCAAGAAATGAGCCAAAAAAAAATAAAAAAATAAAAAGATTTCATGTAGTGTGGTTTTTATGGAAAACATCCAGTCTTCTAGGTATAAATTAATCACAGTAAAAACATGAAGTAGACTTCCCTCATCCATAAAAATGGAAATCTATTCCCCCTTAAGCAAAGGAGTAGACTATGTTTTCTGTCAATAAAAAAAATCAATACACACACATACAACCATCTTATTTTGTAAAAAAAAATAAACAAAAAAAACATGTATATATGTTACTTCTAATAACTTGCAAAACTAGTCATGTTTTGTTGAACCATCAGTGGGAACACCTTTGGAGCAAAACCAACATCCTTTAATCCAAGAAATCTTGCCAAAATAGACATTTACTTCTTATGCCGTTTATTCCTTAATGGTCCTGGCAGTGGTGGGGAACAGGTTCATCCCTCAGAATAGATCAGTCTGGACTGCACATGTGAACCGAGCTGATAAATAAAAAGCAGAAGTTGTACCTTCAGAGGAGGGAAAAAAAAAATCTAGGTCTGTGGCTTTTTTGTTCGTATCTCAAAGACATTTATCTCATGAACCCTGCTGAATAGTTAATAACTGGAAACTCCGTGAGCCATCTCTGCTGCTGCTGCTTTCAGTCCTTATATTCTCATAAAACAGATATTTTGAAGTATGACTGTTCTCGTACGGCGAACAGAGAGGCCCGACAATGACCTAAACTGGCCCTCGTGTGTGTCTGGCGGTAATGGAGCTGTCAAGGGCCAGAGACTGAGCATTAGGTTGATAGATGGCAGTGGAGTGATGCTAATTAACCCTGATGCTTTACACGTACACATTGCCTCTGTATCTCAGACATACAGTGGGGTGCAGGAACACGTGTCGTTTTCGAGCAGTTACACCGAAACGCTCGCTTTGAGTCAGGTGCGCCAATTGCTGAACGTGAACACGTGGGATTTCCTCGTTTTAAATGCGCTTTAAATGTGCTTTAAATGCTAATTAAAAAAAAAAAAAAAAAAAACACGCAAATGCTCATGCTTTGCAGGCGTTACTAAAAAATGACCATAAAACGTTTCCCCCATGCTGCGCAAGGAATGATAAATCGGGAAAACTTAGCTGCATTTACTGCAGGCGCACCACACTGCGAAATTGATCCGAGTCGGTTTGAGGAATTGTTTGCTTGCTCAAAATTTGACTCAGCCCTTTAATAGCCAGCGCGAGTTTCCATTTAATGAGACGAGGACTGGCACTGAGGAATGTTATCTAGCTAATTTACCCGACAGAAGATGGCTGTGGCTGAGATTCCACTGTCGGTTCCCCCCACTGTCTGTCCCCGAGTCCATCTGTCTCTATTTTTGTTTTTGTTTTTTTTTCCCTCACAATTTGTCCCTTTGCCTTTGTGTGGCACAAATTATTAGCAGATTCCCCTCGTCCCCCCAACCCCGCCGGGCTTCTGGAGTCTTTGAGGGTCTTGGTGCGGTGGGCATGAAATGCAAAACAACATAACCCGAAAACAGGGAAGTAAGTAAATACTAAAAAAAAAAAGAAAATCACATCTTGGCTGAGACTAGACAGAGAAAAACCCTTACAAGATCCCAGACAAATACCACTTCTTCTTCCCATTTATGTCCTATTCCGATAGTTTTGACTTCAATATCTCATTTAATTTTTTGTTTTACTTTGTGTAAAAGCCTTGCACATCTTCTTGCAGGGTTTGTCCACTAAAGTGCTTTTAGTGATATAGGAGAGAGTTGGTTTTATACAAAGTCGATGACCAGAACAGGCTGATTTTCATCCCGACCGATCGACGGGATTGTAAATCCAGTACACAAATGTCTTATTTTGCCAGTTTGTGCACCATTTAGGCATTAACTTTGTGTGTTCATCATTACAGGAGGCATGAGACTCAAAGTTGCAGACTGTTGCTATACCCGAGTGGCTTGCTTGTCATCTCACTCCTTCTCAATTTCATACTTTTGCAGTTTCAGTTGTTTTTCCCCACCCAACTATTTTCAAGCATGAAAAGTAGCAATCTGCCACAGGGAGTCGATTTGTTCCTGCCTCGGGTACATTTTGTCAAATGGGTGAAGGGGGTAAAATTTTACCTCAGCCAGTGTGCCAAGTACAGGAAATAAATAAAGAAAAAGAGAAATGAGAGTAAAGTGAGCATAAATAAAATCAATGGTGAAAGTAGAATAAAATTAAAGTAAATAACCATAGTTAAACGTCCCAAATTAGCTGCAGCTGAATGTTAAATGCTTCAAGGTCTGTGTACCTCTGATTTGGAGAACATTTAATATTTAGGAGATTAAAAAATCCTCTTGTTTTGAATGCAGGAACTAATAATTTGCATTTTTTTTTCTTTTTTTTTTGTTTTATTTTCATTTACTTAATCCAAAAGAGACGTAATTACTGTTCTACTCATGGCTATCAAATACCAAAACACCTTTTGAGCATATTTTTGGCAGAGTAAAACTTTTCAATAGGAAACAACTTAATTTAATCACGTTAGAGGAGAAACGAGGCGTTGATTGGACGAGCCGCGAAGGCATCGACAAATCTGCATGCAGAGAAAGAATGAGAAGAGGTGAGGAGGAACAACGGTTTAAAAACTTTTGAGAAAATAAAAAAAAAGCAAGAGAAAAGACAGCAGAGGTGAACAGCAATCATCTCGTCAAAGCAAACTGCAAAAGAAAGCGACAGGGGTTCGGGGGGTAACAATCATCGGAACAGATGCGTGAGAACTAATGAGGGGATGTTTAGCAAAAGCATAAAGACAAAAGAGGAGGCATGAGAGAAAAGGGAAGAGAAGGGGACTGATGAGAAAAAGAAAGAAAAAGCCTATGGGAGGAAACATCCAACAGAGAAAGGCAAAGTGAGAAAGAGATGAAAGATGAAGAAACTGAAGGAGAGGAAACGGAGATAATTGGTGCAACACAAACAGAGGATTTGGTAAAGTGACACAAGTCCCAGGAAAAACAGATGGAAGTAAAAAGTGAATGAAATTAAACAAGGGACTTGTTTAAGTCTGCTAAAAGGTTGAGACGAAAAGAACCGACGCCGATGGTAGATGAAAAAAGGAAATAGAAAAGCGACCATTGTGCGGCATAAATGAACAAAAGGGAGACTGATTTCAGCAAAGGCAAAAAAAAAACAAAGGTTTTCAAAGGGGGGAAACTACAAAAAAAAAAAAAAAGGCAGAACAAAAGAATAAGACATGGAGCACATTTTAAAATTCATCCAAAACGTCCATGCGTTCCTGGTCGCATTTCTCTTTTCATGTTTTCAGGAAAAAAATAAAAGGGGGGGAGAAAAAAAAACAGCGCTGCCATGTTTCATCTTGATGGTGTAATTTGTGAACGGCGTCATGTACGCTCGGATGTGTTAAAGTGCAGAGAGCTTAAGACGCAGATAATGAACTGAATCGATGGTTGTCTAAGGTCTCTTAGCTAGTTTTTATCTCACAGACTTATGTATAAGCGAGCGAGTGAATTAATGGCCCAGCGAGCCATTAATTCCCAGGAGCTCTTCAGTGGCAGACTGTAGCAGAGAAGGTCTGATGGTGATAATGCTTCACCACCGAAGCCATGGGACTCGCCCAGCAAGACCGCTTTACACCCCGTCTGCTTTGCCTCTGAAAACTGACTTCAAATGTTAGCAGCCCATTAAATAGCCATTATCAGCTGTGCTCAATCCTTAAAGGATGCCTCAAAATGGCTTATGTAGCACCTAGGAGTAGGAGTAAGTAAAGAAGGTGCTCGTTTGTGTCTTTGAAATCAAAATGACGTTGGAAGACGCAGGTCAAACTTGAAAGAGGGAATTGTTTCGAATAATTGTTTCACTGTCCTATAGGGACTATTTAATGTTTCCATTTCACTTCAGGTCCCTTTTTTTGTAACTTAAAGAAGTAAAGGAAACCGCGATTCACTATTATATTATTATAATGTTTGAATATATTTGATCAACCGTGTTAAAAATTCAAAAACTGAAACAATGGCTGCCTCAATTTTCGTTTGTGAAAGTCAAAATAAGACCAAGATTGCCTAAGTGAAGACAAATAACTTTTTTTTTAATTAAAGAATTGATGCATTATGGGGAAAAATGTGAAAAGATACATGGAAACAATGTTTGACCATATTTTGTGGAAATATGAGATAAAATTTCACAACATGCATCCAGGGTTGAGTAATGCCAGTCCTGTGCAACCAAGCAGAAGTTCAACATAAAGTAAATATCTAAAAAAAAATAATAATAATAATAATCCATCATAATTTGATCTACATTCAAACATGGCGGTGATGGAGAGATGGTCTGGTGATGTTTTGTTCCACTTTACTATAACTTATGAATGTATTATTTATTATTTTCCTTAGCATAGGTTAAAGAAAAACTTTACATTTATAATAAAAAACACAAAACACAACCACTACTTGACAATTTAAGTGGTTGATTAACGCAGTGCTACATTTACGGAATAAACACGGACAATGTCGACGTGGAAAATTGATCAATTAGGATTTAAAGTTTATTTTTCAATGTTACACCTTTGATTGGTGCTTGTAGCATTTGATTTGTAAACTGTGATAAAACTGTAGTCAGCTGCCAGTTAGGCCCCAAGACTGTTCCCTCCTCCCCCCCACACACACACACATTTGCAGGTAATCACAGATAAATTGTAAAACCAATAATTAGTCTAATGTGGCTTTTGTGTGAAACTTGCAAGTGGACTCTGCAATTTGACGGCACGAGGGTTACCTCTAATTGAGGAGGAGGAGGATGACTTGCTGTAATCACCTTGGAGACAAGATGAAAGGCTTGGATTACAAGCTATTGGAAAGGAGGTATTGACTAATTACAGATCCACTTCAGGACAGTTTAATCCAACCTCGATGTCCATCCAAATATTTGACAATTTGTAAGGCACTCGTTCTCGAATAGCAATGCAATCAAGTTGTTTAAATGCCCTTTGAGAGCTGCACAACATTCATGGATGCATGACAGGAGAGACGGGGGGGAATCTAATGGCGAGGAAAAAAATGTAAGATGCAACACCAACCCACTGAATCAGTTCATTTAAATTTCCAAGAGGAACTTGCAACACAAAGATTTACAGATCTGGAAATGCATCTCTGCCTGCTGCTGCTGCAGATGCTGGGGAGGAGACAAAGTCAGAGGGTTCACTGGAAAATGCAACACCTTACAAACTTTTACAGAGGGTTTAGGTCTGAGTTTGTCAGGGAGTGGAGAAATATGACGTAAAAAAGGACAGGAGGCAGGCAGCTGAGGCTAAAGCCTTTAATATAACTATTGATAAATCATTATTTTTCCTTCTCTCACTATCGTACACACTCACTTTTCACAGCACTGTATCTAACTCACTGAAATCAACACCGACTGGCACACACAGAACAAATGCCCATCTGTTACCACCCAACTCTGAATGCCCTGAATACAAATCTAGTAATTATACACAAGGGCTGCACAAGAAATTCAAAAACACACAAACCAGCTGCCTACTCAGGGAAATAAATAAAAAAATTAAAAATGATCCTATTGTTCCAAATCATTGAACACCTTTTAGTAGCACATAAAACTAGGAGTGTGTCCTCCTGTTGTTTAAACCTTTCTGACCCGAGTGTGAAAATGAAGCAGCCCAAATAATCTAAATGACTAAGAGTCTCTCCAAGTCTGCTGGCAGAGAGGCAGTGTTGTCTCTAGGCATTGCTGGACATCTGTGTGCTGCCCTTGGGCGGCGGTGGGTCCGGCATGGAGTTGTCACTTTGGGTTGAGGGTGTGGCGTCTACCACCAGAGGGACAGGATTTGGCTGTATACTGGGGGTAGGAGTGGCAAGGGGGTTTACTGGGGTAAGGTTGTGAGGGTCTTGGTGGGACGAAATGGGGCCTGGGAGCTTTGGATTGTGCCCTGATGGACTGTGGCGTTTTGGAGGCTGGGTGTGCCTGCAGGGGCATGTGTGTGGATATTACCACAGACACCCATGGAAACACTGGGAACTGGGATCAGGGGCCTTTACTGTGGTCCTCCTTTGCTCCCGTCCAGCACCTGAGCAAATTTGGCATGAACTAGAGGTGCTTATGGGCCGTTCGTCTTAATCTCCCAGGGGTTAGATCACAAGGTGGATGACCTTCGCTGCCCTTAGGTGCTATGAGTTTTAGGCCTTCCAGCCTCACTTGCATACACTTACAGGCAACCAGCTGACAAACATGCTCTCATACATCTACGAGCCACCACACAAATAGGATACCATTTTCAGATGTCCTTTCTGTGCAGCAAACCTGCCATGACACATGTAGGCAACCATCTTCTCTCTATGACATGCCTGAAATGCCAAAGACAGCCTGACACATCAAATTAGCTCCCAAACATACACCAAGGGAATATGACATGTACTGGATTCAGTCCTCCAAGCTGGTTTTTTCACAATGACCTAAATAAATTTGAGGGGAATTTAAATTTGTCTTTGCCAGTAGTATCCAAAAATGGTTAAGAGAACTTTCAGGAGATCTCACCAAACTAGAAAGGACAGGGCATCAAAATGACTTTGAAAGTGGTATGAAATGTCACTTTGGCTGGTCTGGGCATTTCTGAAACTACTGGCTTACTGCAAGTTGGTGTTGGATGAGAAAGGGACAGACTAGTTCAGAGTTATAGAATGGCAACAGTTCCTCACATAACCCGCTCAACAAGAATTATGGCCAAATAGCATCAGTAGTCAGACAGAATTTTCTTTGAACTGCTATTTTTTACTTTGTAGGCTACCATTTACTACCTGGGCTAATGGGTGCAAATCTGCAGCATACAGAGAAACGCTCTGCAAACACATGAATGTTCCAAACAGAGATGGTTGCAGCATTTTGCCTCTAGTTGTAGCATTTTGTGCTAGCATTTGTTTTGTGGATTGTAGATTTTTGGTTCCATTTTCTGTAACCACAGCATTTTTATTTTTGAAATTATTATTTTTTGTTTGTTTGTAGCGTTGATTTCTTGCATTTCATTTTTTGCGTTTGTATGTTTTGGAGTTTGCGTCATTGGAGCATCTTTTGTCCTTTGATGTGCATTTGCACCCGTTTCCTGGAGACTCGGAGGGATAGATTGTATTCTTATGTTTGAACAATTCAAACATAAGAATCGCACTCTGGTCCTGCAAGTTTTGCGCTTTCGCTCTCTTGGTGACGCAACGCGCCTGGAGCCGTAAATGTCTCCAGGTGCACGGCAAAAACAGCTAGGGAACTTTATTTTTTTTGTTTTGCTTTGTAAAAAACAGAGTAGTTGGTACGTACACAAAACCAGCAAACAAAACCTGCTGGACTTGGAGAGTTTTGATTCAAAGGATGTTTGATTTTTACTAAAGGTATTCCCTTGTACCAAACCCATTAGGCATGTTAGGCATCATGCAATACGCCAGCAGACCTGCGAGGAAAGCACTTACAATCTTCTTAATGAAAAACAACTTAGCAGCAAATGAGGGGCTACAATAGGAAGTCTTTGGATATCACTCGAGCATGCTGCTAGGGCGAGAAAAAAAAACAAAACAACAAAAAACAGTGTTTGATGCAAGTTGTTTGAAAAATCAAAAATGACAAACTTCACAGAAAGCGGGACGCAGTATACACTCACGTGCACCCATGCAAAACTCAATCATACTAAGCAATTGCTTTGATTAAAAGGGGTGTGTGTGTTTTCTTGAGTTACTGTGGGGGCAGCGGCACTCCTTACCTTGTTATGCATGCGTGACCTGTTTTGATTCGTCTCGGTTTGTAGGCTCCCGTCTGAGCTCAACCATTAGCCCAGCAGGTGGCTACTTCAGTCATGTTTTGTACATCACTTTGGAAACTTATAACAGGAAGAGTTAAAAAAAAAAAAAGTTTGCTAATTTGCCTGCTGCATCATATGTAGTTTTAAAACCAGAGCAATGCACAAGTGGACAAACTACAGCGCATCATAAATCATACTACTGTATAAGACGAAAAAATGTGTGTGTTAATATAGTTCCCTGCAAGCTTATTTCCCATCCCGTCTGCATCAGTTGCTTTAGTTACGTTTATTGTGCAGATAAAAGAAAAATCATTAAAAACAATTACCCCCACTCTTTTATTGAATAGTATTGTGCACTGGAAAGACTGAAATAAACGCTCTCACAATTTACAAAGCTGAATCGATGGCAAACGTGATTTCAATAAAACCTGTTAGTTTAAAGGTGACACTTTTTTCTTTTAAACATCAGCCCATGCCTAGAGATAAAAAACAGACGCGAGTGCAGTGAAGTTGTAGTCGTAGTCGTACCAAAAAGCCATTTGTGATGATTTGAGATTTGTGAAATGATGCATAATCCTGTTAGACATGAGAAGACGGGCACACTGTGGTCATAGAGGGATGGACATAATCGGCAAAGACACTCAGCCAGGCGTTTGGAGATTAAACAACGAGGAATTGGTAGAAAAGGGCGACTGGTGAGCAAAGAAAAATTTCTCCCACCATCCTGAGTGGTTGATAAAAGGCAGGATGGATTTATGTTTTTCATGTCTTTTGACTGTACTGTATGAATTTTGCAACTGAAACTGGGAGATATCTGTTCGAGCAACTTTTTAAAATCGGTTCTGAACAATTGCAATCACTGCCATGCGAGTATAACGTAGACCAACCATCAGCTGCTAAAATCACTTTGTATCTTCCTAACACTGTTAATATAACACTCCACTCTCCTGGTCCGCGCCGCACCACAGCTTGAGTAAAGGTTTAAATTTTAAGACTGCACTGTCAAGACTGGCGCTTTAATTCAGTCGAGTTAACACGGAGGAGAACTGAAAATGGCGGCACCCATTTCCGCATTCAAACTCATTAAGCGTCGGCGTTCCAGCCAAGCGCACTAAGAAATTTGAAAATGTTTGAGCACCACACGCTGAAAACTGTTGCTCGCCGCTATAATCCCAGTTAGTAGGTGAGTTTCCTTCACATCTTGTGTTGTGTAGAGGCAGATGAGATGATCCCCCCCCAAGTGTTTGTTGTGACGCTGATTAAACCCACTCTAATTTGCAGAACCTAACAGCCTGTTGCCACAGCAGTCCTGGTGTCTTCACAGAGTAGGAGAAAAGCACAAATGCACTCTGACATTCTAACATTTGTCTCGAGATTCAAACAGCGGCGCAGCAGATGGCGAGACTTTCTGCTCATCTATTTCTTGTGCTCCCAAGCATAACTAAGAGACCATTTGTGCGCACCCACCTACAGGTTAGCAGTGAAACAAGACAGTGGTAGTTCCAATAACTGTGCAACTAATATATAGAAGGCCATATCACTTTATTCAATTTTTCAATTTGAAATCCTCTAACTGATTGTATACCGTTATTAAAACACGAATCCCGTTAAATTCAAGGTTCACACCAACAGCCGGCAGAAGAGAATCAGTTAATCTTTAAATGTTGAAAGAAATGTTTAATCTTCGGTCAGTGGCCATTTCCTCAAAAGGGTTTTCGGCAGAAAACAGAACCTCTAAAAGCTAGTTGTACCTAATGAAGTCAATAAATTTCAATTACGTACCTAAATATGGCTTATTTCTAGAAAACCTTTAAGCATCTGCTTTGCAGATATGAAGGCTTACGGGGGTTTTAGACAAATCCTGTGGTTTGAAAACAATTTAGTGAGAAGCAAGAGAAAATGGAGCTTTCCCCAGTTCACATACAGAGTAAGAGTGGGTGATTTTGTCCCTCCTTCAATTCATACTTTTGCAATTTCTTTTTTTCATATCCTAAATTTAAGGGATTTATTTTGTTTTTTGCCTATTTTGACAATATAAGCTGGTTTTGTGCATGTCTGCTGTGCAGAAATGGGGCTAAACAGTTGCCATTTTTTTAAACCAACTTTGGGTCGTTTTAATATCTCATTTCGGCGTGAAGCTCCCTAAATGTAAAACAGAGACAAAGTGAATAGAAAAAAGGAGAGTTCAGCTAAATTTTTGTATTCATCTCCCTAATACATTAAAGTACTGAAATTCCAAAGCAATGTGATTAGCAATTCTTTAAATACAGAGAATTGAAAAGATTTGTTTACAAGTGCAAAAGCAAAGCTGGTAGGGAAGAACTTTCAAAGCCTGGGTACAAAACGACGAAGGGCGAATTAACCCTTCACTGGAGCATAATGCGAAGCAGATAAAGTGTCCACTCATTGTGAGTAAAGTTAAAAGCAATTTTTTTTCTTACAGAGGCAGAAAGAGAGTTTATATTGTTGACATGAAGGGAACTGATTTTACATGACTGCTTACATTTGAGTCCTTATTTTGAAGTAAGAAAAGACGAAATTAAGTTGTAGCTCAGTTGCTGACGCTAAACCGAAGAGCTATTTTTGATTAAATATAGTCTCAAACAAATCAGACTTTTTACACGTTGAATCTATAACAGTGTTTTAGTCTACTTGAGTTTCTTTGCTATAAATTCACTAGCAAAAAGATAAAAAAAATAAAAATAAAAATGAAAAAAAAGAATAGCCTTTAAAAATTAACCGGCCAGTGTGACGACCTTCAGCTTTCAGCCAATCAAATGACGCTCCTTTGATCACATGTCAGACAGTTAGCTTGTTAGCATAGCTATTTGAGTTGCCTAAATAAACTTATGTCGTCTAAAGTTTAGTGAGTTGCATTTATGTTTACCACCCTCCTCTCTTCTTGGTATGTTTTTGGGAAAAACATTTTAATGATATACACAGCAGCTGTTGTTTGCACTCAGAAAATATTTAGTAATGCTAATTTAATACGCACACCTTGGAAACAGCTGAAGCTCATTGGAAACGTTCAAGGATGAGGCTAAGGAGGGGGAATACGACGTTTGCACACTTTTGACCTTTGTTCACGTTCCACTTTCATAAAGGTACCCACCAACACGAATGATTCCTGCATCCCACCGGGCAGCGGTACAGGCGAGAGAGCTGGAGGACCGGCTCGTTATCTGCTCCATGTGGTCTCGAGGGAAGCGCCATCATTCTGTGTTTTGAGGGAGGAACACGCGCTGAGAGGAAGCGGTTTCCATTTCTGAACACCCCTCGTGTTTTCCATCCATTTTCTGCAACTGACATTTTCTCACAAAGTAGCTATGAAAATATTCATACACCATTAGTTTTTTTTGTTTGTTTTTTTTTTTGTAGTTTGTCATGTTACAAGCGCAAATGTCATTGCATTTTACTGGGATTGTATGCGATTGACCGACACGAGATAATTGCAAAGCAGATGGAACGGTGGAGATTTTCGACATGGGCGTTTTCCCCACGGCAGCATTAGACATGGGAGGCGCACAAACACTGGATGAAAAAAAAAAAAATCGTCTGCTAGCTGCGTATTTGTTGTTATGATTGCGCAGCCGACGGAAAGCTTAAGAGCCCTGCTTGGTGCTGAGAATCGGGAAACGCATTTTACCTCACCAAAGAATTTAGTCCAAAACATTTTTTTGGAATAATCTCACCTGAATCACCCACTCAGCCGCTTGTCTGACTAATGCTCTCCTTCCCTCGCCTGCGACTTTGGATGGGGAATTTAGCCTTGCAGCTGTATTGTACGTCCCCTTTTATGAAATGACACATTGAACGGAGCTCCGCGGGACGCTCAGAGCCTGGGATATTGTTTTATAGCCTAGCCGTACTTTAAACTTCTCAACTTCATCCCTGACCTTCCTGACGTACTTTATACCCACTTCATAGATATCAGGCACTACTTTTTAAAAATCACTTCTTGAATTGTGTTGCCCGCTGAGCAAAACGCATGCGACTTACTCGCTGCATTAGCATTCGCATTATTTCCTGGACTCGGACTGGGTGAATATTAACTCTAATAGGTTCCCTCTCCCCCCCCCCGCCTTAACCAGGTGTGTTTATGTGGAGTATGTGTTTAAGTATGTGCAAGCATGTACGGAAGTCTGACAATGTAATTAACTCATGTGGGCCGGCATGAATATTTAAGCAAACTTCGGAGGGGTGCGTGCGCACACGCATGCCCACGTGCTCGGTAGCATTAGAATGCAGCTAGTCGTTTGCCATTATGTTGTTAATGTGTCCGTCTGAGTAACAGGCAGCACTGTGCACACGGACGTAATGCACTAATGCAGTGCCAGCTAATGGAGAGAGCTACTGCTGAAATCACGCTGCCGACAGCATATTAATACGATAGGACGGGTGGATGGATGATTATAATACAACCGGTGGGAGTTAACTGGGGCGCGAGAGAGAGAAAGAACCAACTAAGGAGAAACCAAGACGAGCAACGCACGGGGCGTCGAATTAAGTAAGAAGTTAGAGAATAAAAAGATCAATATGAATTGTTTATGTTAGAAAAAGAAAGCAAAAACTAAAGGTGCAGAGAAAGGGAGAGACAAAAGACTATCAAAATGCTAAAATCTTAAACCCAAGCTTCACCATTTGACTGTGGTCATATAACAGATGAAAGAACAGAAGTTTGGGGACCAGAATAAAACTAGCTGTGCGGGGAGTCACTCAGCCTTATTTATCAAGCAAACACTCAAAGCAATGTCAGAAGAAAACATAATATACTTGAATTTCCTCAATAAAACCACAGTTTCATCATTATGCACCTCTCATGCTTAGGAGCTGCGCGAGTGAGGAAAAGTTACTAAGAAAGAGATTTGTTTTTAATAACGTGAGCAACTAAAGCTACTTAAAGTGATAAGCAAGCAAATAAATGTTTTTGAGGACTTTGGGTTTTTTTTTCCCTATCTTTGTCTTAACTTTAACATTTTACAAATATAAGCCTCTCCTTCATCAGCAGGTAGAACTATATAGGGTAAAAAATTAATAAGTTAATTTCTTTAACTGATAAAAATCGACTTTGCCACACAAAGTGATATTTTGAACATTTACTTACAGTTAACGAAAACCCAAACTTCAGTTCCTCTGAACTTTTCAATACCAAACAAGATGAGTAAAAAGGATTTTTAATTATAGAAATGAAAAGTTCTACACTTCCATTGGGAAGACTTTTTTTTTTTCATTGAACAGACACTGCAAGCAGGGCAGCAGGTCATGGCTGGCTGTCTGGACCTTCATAATAGAAAATTTTCTGTGTGGCAGAAAAAGAGGGACAACTGAGGATATTTGGAAATACAGCGAAGGTTTGAAGCACAATGGCCTTTCTGCCACGGTACATATTTTCCACATCCAATTCTGAAACATTTAGGAAGTATTTCAGGCAGTCCAACTCCACAGCTGTTGTTTCTACCTCTACAACTACATTTCACTTTAGTGTCTTCCTTGGTTTACTTTCTTTTTTGTTTCTCATTGACCCAAAATCGTTAAATGAAAAAGGAAAAAAACAACAACCAACTTTTCCTCTTTTTTTTTTTTTGCATGTTTGCATTGGATTTGGTCTCCTTTTCTTTCCATTTATAGATTTTTGTTCCTCCGCTCAGTTTTTTCGGCTTTCCACACTTCCTTCTCATTTGTCTCATCAGCCTCTAAATGTCATGTGGTTGCATAAGGTCAGCTCGTTTGTGCTGCAACCAACAAGTGTTCAATTAATCATCGCTGGCATTTTCGTTTGCTTTTACATGAATCCCCAGTTTTGCCAATGATGGACACGGTATCATGCGGCTACGATTGAGCCGATACCCGATTGGACTGTGCTCAGAAAACTTCGGCAAAGACGGCAAGCGGTTACGGGGGCTGGCGCGGCGTCAAATTAAAAGCGCTTTCAAAAAATATGCATTTCTACACAGGTTTCCCGTCTGGCTTTGAGCAACCACCGTGTCTGTGTCATCTCACCGAGCTCCTTTTCATCTCCTTCGCTCCCCGCCGTCTTTCCCGAACTCCACTCCTGCTTTCAGTTATTTACACCTCTGGCCAAACGCCGCTGGTTTGCTGTTCTGTCTCTCCTGAAATCTCAAAAAAAAAAAAAAAAAAAAAAAACCGGGCGCCCTCTCTCAGCCTTTGATCACTTGACTTTAAAAGTTGGACAAACAAAACTGTGTCCTGCAGCAAAAGAAGAAAAAAAAAAGAAAAAGAAAATGTAGCTGAATGGTGCAAACATTGGAAAATACTGGCAGAGTATTTAGAAGCTAAGCTATTAATTCTAAAACTCACAGCAGTGTGGGGGAAAAAAAAGTGTTTTGACTCCTTATGTATTTATTATGTTTAGCTTTTCCGTCATGCTTGGATGTTTTTACATCACCCAACATATTTATATATCAAAACAATGATAACCAGAGTGATTCCAAGTTGCTGCTGATATTTCCCTAAAGGAGAAGAAAACCGTCCTAACCATCTTGGCCATTTGTGTAAAATTAATTACTCCTTAAAAAGCTAATATATCAGGGATGTTTAACTCAATTTCAATTTGGGCCATATCAAAAAATCTGAATGTGTTGAGAAAAACCCACTAAACTGTTAAGATATCAGTAAAGAGATGTTTGTCTCAGCATTCAATAAGGGTTTCTTAAAATTAAATAATATTGGACATCTTTTCACACTGACCAGACCAACCAGAATTTTGAGATTGTTTTATATATATATTTTAGATTAAAATCATAGATTTTATGGCGCCAACTTGGAAACATTTGTAAGATATTTGTGCTAATGTATGATGTTAAACGTGGCTTTTTATTAATCGCCGCATCGATCACAGGCTATAGCTCGACATCGAGGAAGGCTTAGGAAGCAGTCACTTAAACTCAAAGTTTGAGGAAAATTTGAAGTAAAAAGAAAAATTGGGGAAATAAATGTGGGAATCTGCAGATTTTGTGTGAATTTTGTGTGAACTTTGAGTTTTGCAGATTTGTTAAAAAACTGGAGGGTCTTAATGATGTTCCCCCCGGGCCTTGAGTTTGACACATGTGCAATATATGTCACACTTATTCCCTAAAACTGCCATCAGGCATTTGCAATAGCAGGGAAGCTTTTGCATTCATTCTCAGTCACGAACAGACCCAATAAGTCAAGTTCAAGATTTTGCACGATACTCAAACACCATCAAACTCCTCATCTATTTCCATAACAGACATCTTCTCTGTGTTATTCTCACCAATTCTCACCCGTTCCCCATGCTGCTTCACACATTCTGATCCCACAGAGGAAGTTGAGTTTCATGCCTGCTGCGTTCAGAATTTTCCCCGACTTTCCGATGAAGTTAGTTGGGGCTTGTGTTTTGTTAAACAGGCTTTTTTAACTCGAGAGCGGAGCGTAATGTGGTGGTACCGCTCCTCCTCAGTCAACCACACGTCTGCTTTCGCACTTATCTCGCCGGGCTTGATCAGCAGTCTGCCTTGAAGTGACACACAATCCGATGCTGAAGTAATTGCCTGGAGAAGCAGATTGCGACAACCTACATGCTTTAGCGGCGCCAGGATGTTCCGACTTCAGTTATTTTATATTGCTTTTAAAACCAATGGTAACGGGCTTCTATTCCACTTATGTGGTAGGGTTTAGAGTAAAGTGTTTAACTGTTGGTGTTAGAAGATTCAGATATCTAACAAGTCCTATTTAAAAATTATATATATGTATATATTTGTATTGTGAGAAAACAGAGGAATTGTTATCCACCTGTTTAATTCATCACTTGAGAATTAAGGATACCACAAATGAGTCTAATCCTTACACACAATGAAGAAGTGCTCTTTCCATTAAAACAGATAAGCTCCTTGCTAGAAAAGAGAATAATACTGTAAACTAATGAGTTGGATGGCCCAAATACAATCATGTTGACAAGTTCTCTGTGACTTTGCAGATGAAAACGATGAAACAATGTCCAAGTCGTTAATGCAGAGAAAAGCTAACTGGATGAAGACTAATAGTTGTGCCTCTTGAGGCGATACATATTCAATTTTAAAAGCAACAGCGTGTGGAATAATGTTTTTGACATTGATTGATTACAACTGTAAAAGCTTCAAAGCATTTTCCAAACTAAGAGTTTATTAATAACTTTCGCATGTTTGCTTCGCAAGAAACGAAGCCTTGGTTTCCCGTCGAACCATTTCGTTTCTGCATTTTTTACGTATCGTTCAATATCGGACGTTTATTCATTACTGAGGGTAATTGAGCTTTGCTACGAGACTAGGTACCCCCAAAAAATTCAAGCTGGGACCGAGATGCCCTCCGACCATTTCTAGCATCTTCATGAGATTTCTGACGGGATCGGCTCAGGGCTCTGCATTCAACCATCAGCTGGGGTATCTCAGAGCTGCTGAGTTATTGATATTCTACTGTTTCAATATATGAAAGAGCAAGCCCGCTCACCACCTAAGGCTCTGCAACACTGCTTGTATATATTACGCCTTCCACAAAACACTTCAAGGTAGGACTTAGTCTCTTTTTCACCATCTATGCTTTCTGGGAAAAAAAAAAAAAAACATCCAAGGTGG
This sequence comes from Poecilia latipinna, assembly GCF_001443285.1. NCBI lineage: Eukaryota > Metazoa > Chordata > Actinopteri > Cyprinodontiformes > Poeciliidae > Poecilia > Poecilia latipinna. Next base: position 279,407 of record NW_015113667.1, on the reverse strand, counting down.
AAAGAGACCTCAATGTTTATATTCCACTGCTGGATGTCTTGCCTTCAAGTGTGCAATGACGGAACAAATCACTAGGCTTTAGTAGCCTCTCTCAGTACTTGAACACTGAAAACAAAACTGATGGGATTTCATACATCAAGGACACGTTTCACTGTAGAAATGCAAGATGCCGGTGATCGTATGCATCATGCTTTACGTCGACCTCGCAGAGTCCCGCTACGCTGCCGACTTGGTGAGTTTGACTGACGCTTTAAAGGTCTAACAGGGCTGAAAGAGGGGCATATATTTGACAGTCATAATGAGAGAGGTCAGCACAGTTATTATTAATGAATGGCCACAGGCTGCTTGTCTTCGTCGCCAAATGAACACGCTTATCGAAGAGGCAGAAGACAAAGAATCCTGGAGAACGTTACATTCGTCACCAAGCCAATTGTTCCATTTCGTGAGAGTCCACATCTAAAATTATTCAACCTTCAGTGAAAAGTAGCTGCATTACCAAAATGCACAAACAAGCATGTTATAAACAAAATAATTTAAGAGCTAAATGCTTCTAGTATCTACTGGAGTCTTATTGTTCAAGTCCTTCAGATGAGCATCTTTAGTTCTTCCAGTAGAATCCAGCAGGAATCAACCCTCACGGGGAATTGCCTTCTGGTTCATTCGTGTTTTTTGTTTTTTTTTGTTTTGTTTTTTAATCATTCTATAAATAGAGTTTAAGTTAAATTACCATGATAGCCATGCAAATGTTATTTTAAAACTTCGTCTCAAACAAAGCTTTGGTGGACTTTGGAGGAAATTACATCAAAGCTTCAGGTTCCTCACAGACGGCATGACATATTTTCATACTTTTGCCTACACTTGATTCAATTCTTCCAGCTCTTCACACACTGCAGGCTTTCAGCACGAGAGCTGTGGTGTTCTTTTCCACGTCCGCTTCATTCTCCTCTTCCAGACGCAACTGACAGAAAAGATCCTCTTTTGACTAATCACTTATGACAGCAGAACCCTAAAACCTCCGACTTATGCATTTTGCTGCAAGCAAAGTGGAGCTGATTTTTCTTGTGTTTTGGGGGCGAGTAGTGCCATTCATATTTAGTCTGCTGCCATCAAGACTTGTTGCACGTCCGTAATATCTGCCTCTTTGGAAATCTGACGGCAGCCATTGACAGCTTTATCCATCAACCATGTTCAAACACAGTAGCTTAGTCACTGTTGCTCTTTTAACTTTGCACAAGCAAACTATTTCTCCAACACCGTCCATAGAAACATTTACTGCCATCTTCTCGTATTCTTTTCTGTAGTTTTAGTCTGACTTCCGAACACATGGGATTGCACGATTTCAAGACTGTAGGCAAAACTAAACTGGTATTGGATGGCTGAACAATTTCTAATTTTACCTGCACCTGCACACCTACTTCGGATTAAAATTGAAATAATGGCATATGCAATATGTATTGCACATCTAGAACCGATAACGCCTCAATACTTAGAGAAACTACTGCCTGTAATGTTTTTTTTCCTTCAGTCAACATCCACAATATTTCACTCAACACCAAGAAAGTCAAAGAAGAACAATACTCAGCTCTTAAAGTGCATTAAAGGGCCGATCGTCTTTCCCTTCTCTGTTCTCATCTTGCCGCGGGACTGATGACTTTGTATTTTCTGTTATTTTTGGCTTGCTGTCTCAATCCATCTGTCAATCACTTTGCGAAGGGGCACGGTAATATGACTTCAGCTGTAAAACAAAGTACTTTCTGACAGACAGTTTAGTCTGCCGCCCTGTCTGTCTGTGTGAGCGCGACTAAAACACGAGATCATTCTAGGATCTCCCCTAACAGCTTGTCGTATTTTAGGATAATCGAGATACTTTCAGTCCATGTGACGGATAAAAGAAATTCTCCCCTGGAACATTGTTTATCACATAATTTAATCATCTGCGGTCCAATCTGCAGTATTAACTTAGAGAAAGCAGCTGCTTAACTGAGCACACAGGCAACCAAATGGCATCCTCAGGAAATAAACTGGCCAGGTTGGCAATGATTAGGTGTTGCGAGGTGGCGGGTCATGTGCCGTGAAAGCCCCACGAGCAGTCAGTCGTCTAAATGGATGAGCAGCTTTATTACACGAGTACTATCAAACTTTATCAAGTGCTCTCTTTCAATTTATTTCCAGAAGGAATTGTCTCTGAAGCCGTAACACGGTGAATGAGAATGCCGTCGGTCCTGCCAGTTTGTGAGATTATTAGCAGAGAGAGAGAAAAATTGATTCGCCAACAAGCTAACATAATCGCATGTTGAGACGAGGTTGGGTTTTTTTTTTTTTTTTAAATATCATCCATCTCCACGCGTCAATTCTGCCACTCCACCAACAACTCGCCGCCTCTGCCAATATCTTCCTCCTAAAGACTGTCCAGACCATCAGCTCATTGAAAGAGACATCCCACTTTATCCTGTGACACAGCAATTTCCCTGTGGTGTGTTAATAAAAACACCCAAATAGAAGGGAAGACATGCATGACTGTGACCTTTTCAGAATGACAAGACTGGAAGAAAATGGCTGTTCCCTATTGGCATTTAAATCCTCCACTTTCCTCCCATCTGACGCTTTCATTATAGTTTCATTTGACTCCCAACCTTGTTAATTATTCAAAGTGTCTATTTAGCTAAAAAAGGAGCAGTTGCTCAAGCCGTGCAAGAACGTATGGAAGGGAAAAAATTGGATGTTTGATAGAACACAACCGAAGCTTTAATGTGCTCCATTTCACTTTTCCATGATCAAGCGGTGGTTAGAGAGAGGCTGATGAAATTGCCCCGACTGCAAAAATCGCGTGGCTTTTCTTTTGTATTCTGTTCCTCCTGCCGGATGCATCAATAGATCAAAGAAAAGGCATTGCTTTTTTATTTTTTTCCCATCCCGCATGTTTGTGTGGCTGTGCTCAAGTCTGATGGCTTTGAAGATCCCTCTTTGCAGCCTGCTGCATCCACACACACCCACTAGGCTCAGTGGTTTTTAGAGGTTTACATACACTTTGACCAAATCCCTCGTATTAATGGAACTTTTTTTTTTTAAATTTCCTGACATTAATCCCTTTCAGCTTTCCCATCTTAGTTCAGAGTGAGGGATTTCCTACTTCGTCTTAAGTGTGTAAGAGGTCTACATATTTTTTTTTGTGTCTGTGTGTTTGACGGTATTACATTTAAATTGCTCAACTTGGTTCAAACATTCAAGGTTTTGTATAATTTAAAGCCTATTCTTTATGAGCATATTGGTGAAACTGATTACCTTTGTAGTTTTTCATTGGTTAAATTAAAAGATAACTGAACATAACATCTGCAACCAGACGTTCAGTCCATCCAAAAAGGTTGTTGCACCTTTGATTCAGTGGAGATTACAGAAAATTCATATTGGTTTTGCTTTGGCCTTTACCTGTTGTGACAATAAGCTTCATGTGCTTGATTTACATTTTAACCAAACATCATTTTGCCACTTCCTTAACAATCGGAACTGGTTTCAACATATTTTTTTGGCTGAGAAATGGTCCTAAACCCAAACATAGCAATGCTCTCTTTGACTAGCTAACAACTAGTCAGAGCTATTTAAACATCACCAGTAGCTATATCCAAATCCAATCATCATCCAAAAATACATACCATGACTTTTGTGCCAGAAGATTAATCTTATTAATTAGCATTCCAATATAAAGTCAACTGGCTACGTTAGAAAAGCAGCTAAAATTCCCATACATACATACATACATACATACACTGCTGTATGTTTAATAATACTTTAGAATCACTTAACATCTCTCATACTGCTGCACACATGTCAAGAAATGTCAGTGCCGCAACTTTAAAGCACTAAATGTCATATATGCAGGTGCCACTGCAACAGAATATATGCAAATGTTTCCAAAATGGTGCAGCAGTGAACCAAATTTCATCCTAAGCTATGCATTAGCTCTGTCTGCATGAAGATTCACTCACTTCAGCATGCTAGATACTAAATGCCCTTCAACAGAAGGACCACCCAACACATTTCTGACCACTTACACTTTATTATCCAGATAATTAAGCATTGGGTGAGGCTTGGGGACAAGCTTTGGTATCATAGCAAAAGGCAAGGACAATATTCTGACAAAGTATAGAGGTGAGTTTTACAACAATACATATGCACAATGCAATATTACACAATCTTAATTTCACATTTACATTCATGTAATTTGCTTTTTTAGCGAATACTTAGTACCTTTACAGAGAACCCTGGTTGGAAAAGCTAATTGATCCCTTTGAGAATATAAATCTCCCTCACACTGTACTTCAATAGAGTTTCTCACCTTCCCATCTTCTGCCTCGCCAACTACATTTCAGTAGCACACAAATATTTGCATGACATTGTTTTTTTATATTCCTCACACCTCCAGTGCATTCCCACTGTCTTCTCTTCCCAGCCTCAAACTTTAGTGCTGTTTTCTCTATTCTAATTATATACCGCTGTCTCCTTGGGTTCTTTGATCACTTTGTCCGTTTCATCTCGTCGAGTTTCATTCTCACTTTGATTCTCTCTTTATGTTTCTCCCCCTTTCGTTATCCATCATCTTCACATAGAAACTCTCCATTACCGGCAATGCCAACATCTCGAGTGATTCCTCACTTCGTTTCTTTAAGTACGAGAGGGGGGCAAAAAAAAGAAGAAAAAAGACGTCTGACAGACACGTGCGAACGTTTTAATCGCAAACTGACGTGGTGAAGTGTTACTTTATTTCAAATGAAGACATGGGGCTGGCGATGACGATGAGAAAAAAGAATGGGTAAGCTCTAGCAACTAGAAGATAAAAAAAGGGAGGGAGATGGAGGTTTATAATTTATTTCCTCAGCATGTCATTACATAAATATGGGTGTCAGAGACGAGAGATGCTCCTGGCTTTAGCGCAGTTGGTCAAGTTCTCTCTGGGCATTCACACGCACAAGGACACACCCATACGCGTGCGCACCGTCGCACCGAAAGGCATCAACAAAGAGTCTCGCACACACTTCACACTCGCATTTCCTTGGCAGGGGAATCGACCATTACAGTGACTGTCGGTTATTACGCCTTATTCCCCCAGTGATGGATGTAACACTTTGTGGCGCGGCAAAATGTGTTTTGGAAATGTGTTTGGAATTGCTTTGTGGCAGTGCTGAATGCTTTTGGAATGAGATCATAACAGGCTGAGAGCCACTGTAATACGATTGAGGAGCATGTGGCAGGGCACCGCTTTGGCGTGAGTGGTGTCTGCGTCTGTGTGTGTGTGTGCGTGCACAGGCTTCTTCAGGTACATTCAGGTGTGTGTTATGGTGGAGCTGTGATCGTATGTACATGCTTATTAGTGTAGGTCATGGAGAAAGTGCATTGGTACAAGTATTTATAAGTGACACTGGCAATTCGGCGTCGGCTTGCCAGACCTGACGATTGCTATTCCTGCAAAGTTATATGGTTTGTCTCCTCCATTATGCTGCTCTGGAACCGTGCATCTAAGCAATAAAACGAGAGAGAGAGAGAAAAAAAAAGTTCTCATGCATTTATGGAAGTTGTGATTTAGAGCTTCAACTGTTAGAAAGATGCAGCTACGATAAAGTAAATGGCCAGTTTGTTTGCGGCATCTGTGGCCGTCCTTTTTAGTCAGGGATTGAAACAGACCGCTAGCGTTTTCTAAGAAGGACAGAAGAAGGGGATCAGCTTCACACTGTCGATGGCTTCCAAGCACATCTGACTTGCAGCCACGTAATTGAAGGCAACCTGAAAATAGTCTCGCTGCAGTAACGTCATCTCTTAGATTGAAAAACAGAAAAAGCAACCACTTCCTTTATTTGTTTGATAATAAGTTGAATTTTGCCACTCGGCTTTGCAGAATTTTATTATATCGAGTTACCAGAGTATTGATTCATATTTTGGTTTCCTAATCAACTTTCATTAATGTGCAATCAAATGCCAAATTAGATATTGTACTTTGCATACCTACAGTTTTTGTAAATTAGGAATGAGGCAAATCAGCAACATGAGGCACGTGTGGAATCAAACAAATTATCCGGTATTAATGTAGATTATTTTATTGTTCCTACAATTTCTCATACTCGACTTTAAAATTGAGCTATAAACATTTTTGAACAAGCAATATTTTTTTTTTCATGATCAGCATTTAAAAGTATTTTGTTCACAGCCCAAAAGACTTCATTCAACCCCTTTCATAGGAAAATTGTGTATTAGTGTATGTTATGCGATTAATTATTTAACACCACTCATTATTTATTCATCTTGTAATTTACTCTCAAGTCTGTGTTGTATGAGGAGATAATATGTGTGATGATATCTACAGTCTGAGCAAGAATTGAGAAATTTAAAACATCTGTTAATGTAGCAAATCAGGCTGCTGAGCATTTCCCTTTTCCCTTTCTTTAATAGGAAAGAAAAAAGACTGAAGCAAATAGATGTGCTGTAATACTTTAACTCAGTTTTCCTTCAGTTTCTTTTTTTTTTTTTTTTTTACAATATTGGTGTTTACTGCACAATAAATTGACAAGATATAGGGTAGAGAGAAAAACAGGAAGACATGCAGCAAATAACCTGAGAGCAGAAGCTGAACCAACAACAAATGCGTTGAGGGCTACAGCCCCTGCACCAACCGAGCCACGCAGCGCCCGTCCTATTTTAGTTTGAGTCATTGCAGGTGACCACAAGCATTAGGCGTACACATGTAAGATACACTCGCATACAAGACACCGCTTGCATTTTTACAAACGCAGCTGCCAGGAAGGAGGCGAGGCCTCAGTCATCACTGCAGAAACCCCACAGCCCCAGGCCATCCAGGATAAATCAATGCACCTCAGTCTCATCGATCCGAGATGTGGATGCCAGCCATGCATACATTAAGCAGGTGTGATCCGCTGCTGTGTAATCCAACTTCTCTTGATTTGAAACTTTACACTTCGGAAAGCTCCCGTAGTCGAGTTTCCAAACTTTCGCTCAAACTAAATTAGCATTCCGAAGAAATCCAGAAGGAAAGAAAAAAAAATAAATAAAGGCGGCACCTTGATTATATCGCCTCAAAGCAACCGTAGTAGTAACTGTTACAGAATGAAGTAAGAAAGAGATTTAAGTAGCCAACAAATAATTAATGGCGAATGATAGCTGAAAGAGAGGATCTTCGGTGTCTTATAGCAGCCAATCCCATATGGGGTCTGCTGGCAAACAGTACAAATGTTCTACCAAAACCTTGTTTGAAATTAATATTGAATTAGCCATATTTAATTCAGTCTGGCTTTTAATATTGCATTACAAAGAAAAGGAAGAAGGAGAAGGAAAAAAAAGTCAATCCAAGACACACTTATCATGAAAGAGCCATGGAGGAAGTGTTAGAGGACTCGAGCATCTCTAATGTTGGCCAACATCAATCGATTTATTAAATGTAGAGCCGGGGACACAGGAGGCATGACCTTAAAATTAATTCACCACACACATCCTAAAGTAGGGCTCAAAGTTTCGGATCAATCTGAATATACAGATGACCTCCTGAGTGAGCTGAAACTCAAGACACTGCAATTTTAGATCACTTCTCTTGGCACTTGGCAGGACAGATTGTTGGGAAAAGTCTCTTGCAGCATCTATATGACAGGCATTGTTGCTCATATGAAAGCAAAAACAAAAAAAACAACAGTGGAACAAATGTATACACACAGTACATCACCAGGTCACACAAACTTGACGTCTGCTAAGAGATGCCCTTGGGTGAGCAAGATTTCAGCCAGACTACAGTATTCCACATGTCAAATAGACAAATGCATCTGTGATGGTGTGCCCGTTCCCCCCCCCCCTCCCTGAAGATAACATCTTCTGGCAGAAGAGCTCAAATGTCCTCTTGAAAGCAAAGGAAATGCATTTCAGTAAAGAGCATCAATGACATTTGTGTACAAAGATTCATACAAACTGTTAAGATCTTAATAGTCAGATCACATATTGTATTTGAATGATTTCTTGGGAATTTATCTCGTCAACCATAGCTGTTGAATAACAGATCAAGCTCAGTCCAATGGTATTAAGAGCATCTTAAAATATCAATTTTCTACTTTTGCCACATATTCTAAATTGGATTTGGGTCTGGACTTTGACTAGGACCTTCTAACGCAAACAGACTTCGACTGCAACTCTGCCTACTTGCTGGAAGTTGAACCTCTACCCAGGACTCAAGTCTTTTGCAGCTTCTAATAGTCTCTCATCTCTGGCCAGTTTCCCTGCCCCTGCTAAAGCATAACATCCTCACACCATGATAGTAACCACCCCCATGTTTCTCTGTAGGGAAGGTATGTTTAGGGGATTGAACAGTGTTGGTGTGTAATATGACAAAAAGTAAAAATCATGATAGAAATCATTTTGTAAGGCAATTAGTGTCATTTGGATGGGATGAACCATTTCAGGATCTAGGGCATTTCCCCACAACCCTCCATTTGGACTGTGTTTTGCTTGTGGGCCAAAAACTGTAACTTTGGTCTGACCAAAGTAGATTCTCCCACATGTTTGATAGGTCCTGTGGAAAACTGCCACTTGCCACTATTCTACTAAACCCGGATCTTTTAAGTGCACAATCAATAATTGCCCTATTGACAACATTCTCCATTGTGCAGCTCCTCTAGAGTTGCTTCTCTGATACACGCACTACTTGCCCGGCCTGTCAGTTCAGGTGGATGACCGTGTCTTGCAGGTTCACATTTGCCCTTTCCCTCTCCAATTCCGAATGATGAAAGGAACGGCACGCCGCCGTGCCAAAGCTTGGCATTTTGTGCTATAACCTAACCCCGATTTAAACTTCTCCACAACTTCATCACTGTATCCTTCACCTGAAAACCGTGCGTCACTTTCCCTTCCTATTCAAAATTGTTTCGCCTATAACACAGATTCCCATTGAAACACATTGAGGTTATAGAGTGACAAACTTCGCAAAAGTTCCCTCTTGAAAGGCACAGTAGTTCTGGGCAGCTATTATGCAACATTTTTTAGGTTTATCTGTTTAAAGCAGATGAATTTTAATAAGCATTACCGGCCTTCATCTGTCCGTATAGTGCGATGACAAACTCTTGCAGCTGCTCTACATTTTTGCTGAAATGAAAGCTACTCAGCGGGAGCAGCCAAGGCTAAATCCTGGCAAAGAAAGTCCTTGAAATACTGGGAACTAATTAAAAGGATTTATCACATACCACACAAAAGGCAAGGTATGCATGAATGAATTACATTCTTTGTAGTTGCAGTGTTCATCAGCAACACCCCCAACACCTGTTATATCACAGTTAGCTTAAACAGTAGGAATTAATTTAACAGCTTGCACCAAAAACCCTTTGCTACATGCGGAGCGCATACCAGCAGACTATTAGAAACGGTTTCGTCTGGAAAATAACCTATTGCATGCTACTGATTAATAGCATGTAGCAAAACATGCTGGTCATTATTGCAAAATGAGACGTGGCTTATTAGCATTAAGGATCACATATGCTTCAAGCCAGTATTTATGGGGATGTGTTTAGCGCTCGTTAACATAACTTTGGAGAAAACTTAATAACAAAATTTAAAATGATTTAGTAATGAGAAGCTTCCTCAGTAGAGCAGGAGCAATGACTTTACACAACAGTGACCCCTGATGACACATCTCAGGATTTTATATTAGAATTTCAGTTAAACACAAACCAAAAAATAAATAAATAAATAAGTTGTCATCCCAACTTTTTGCCATGGTAACAAAAAAAAAAAAAGCTGTACACACCTGCATAGTTCAGGACATATGAATGTCAACAACAAATGAACCAATACAAGATCCAGTTCATGTTTACTGAACATGTAGTAAAGTAAAAAAAAAAAAAAAAAAGTCATTGCACCATCCTGGGTGGTGAACCAAAAAGAAAGCATCTGATTTGACCGCAGCTTGAGGTGCATTATTGTAGCACGCACACACACACACACACACACACACACACACTCCTGGGTCGTGTTTCTGCAAAGTCAAATCTAAAAACTGAAACGTGTGAACATCTAATAGCGGCAAAGGTCAAGACAGTAACTACATGCACAGAGGTACGTAGACGGCACAGAAAGAGTCGTACACAAGATGCAAACCTTCTCTTCACACTGATGCAAATCTCCCCCAGCATCCAGTAGATTGGTTTTATTTTATTGTTGGGATGCTACGCAGCTTTTCCCTCACCTACCACTGAAAAACCTCTCAACGCCTTCTCAAAAGAAAAAAAAAACACCTGCCCTGGGATATAAATATTTATGAGAATACGCTGTCAAGCTAAAGGTGCTAATTATAATATTGTGCATAGTCAGCAAATATGGTTTGCACTCCCACCTGCCATCCTTATCTCGGAAATCTTTTGCTTCACAAGCTTAAAAAAAAAAAAAAGAAAGAATAATCAGGAAGTAGCCATGTGAGTTGTACCATCAATATTTATGACCGCATCAAAAAAAAAAAAAAAAAAAAAAACCAGCAGAATCTATTCTTAGTGATGCTGTGTATACCGTTGTACTGACGTAGAGCTAAATAATAGCTCGTTACACCTGGCATTGAAATGCTGGGACATATTTTCTCCCAACAAAGAGTCCAGTCAGCAGATGAAACACTCCAGCATCCACAGATAAAAAAAGAGAACGGTTCTCTTTTTCTGTTCTGTGCGGCAGCTGCTTGTTTGCAGAGTTGTACCATTGAAAATTAGCTAAATAACTAATAGCTTAGAGAGGGTGTCAAAGGAAATACTTTCGTGTTTTAAGATAATTATATAATCTTGTACGTTTCCTTGAGAAAAAAAGGATGCGCTGAAAACTCAAATCGTTAAAAGTTTTTTTTTTCTTCCTTATGCAAATACAGCGGGGAAAATTCATTCAAGTTATTTTACAGCTGAACACATTTCTGCCTTTGATCTGTTTTGAGATCAGTTCTGATTACAAATGATGATTTTCCCCCAATTGTGGATGCAGCAAATAAGAGCCAGCTCAGTTTCTTTACATAATAACAGACTGCAAATAAGATCAAACCATGTGTTGCACTATCAGTTTTCATCACTTGAACCAAGAAAGCTAATTACTCGCTAAAGCTAAATAATTAGCATCACACTTTAGCATATCAGTGGAAAGCCTCACTTAGCTAATGACAGGTGGGGATGGATGTCTTTGGGGGAAAGTTGGATGCATTTTAAACGCCGACAATATTAAGCTTAAGTAATGAAGTAAAAAAAAAAAAGAAAAAAGAAAGAAATAGATCCAGCCTTATTTACTGATCATCATGTCCTTTCTGCGGGGTGAAACACAGTGCCATATACACAACAGATGGTAGCCAAAGGCAGACAACAAAGCCACATACAAGGTTACTGGAAGGCCAAAACAGAGTCCTCCCTCATTTAAATGTGTCTGCGGCAATGTCATCAAAAATCTGGACACACACATCCGTAGACGACGCAAATAAACATCCACGGAGCGCGTGAGATTCACGCAGAGGGAGTCCAGACGCCTCATTGACACCATCAGGTGTGTTACTCGCCTGAAAACAGCCGCGCTTGCTGGGCTTATTTCTTATGCTTTATCCCCTCAAATGGTGAATACTTTGTACAAGCAAAAGTCCTTCGCGAGGAAAGGAGGAACGGAGACTGTGGGGAATACCGTATGAAGTACATCTGAGAGGCATATGGTGTCGATGTGAAAACAAGATGAAGTGGGATCAAGTAAGACTGCCAGCCCAAAGTTGTTTACTAATCCTGCATGTGAGCAAAAAATAAAATGGGAATATCGAAGGGAACAACTTTAGAAAGGTATCGGGATCAAAGCCTCCAACTTGCTTCATTTTCTCAAGGTTTAATTTAAGAGCGTTAGACTTTCTGGCTCGAAAACGGCGCTCTGCCAGAATCCCGGTCTCTCTCTCGCAAACACGCACCTCACTGCGTTTTATGCAATAGGCCAACAAAGTGAAAGAAGAAGGATGGGGGGGGGGGGTTAGATAAAAATCTGAAATGTGCGGCATGCATTTACATCCAAATCCCCCGAGTCAGTTCTTTGTAGAACAAGGTCTCAGCCAGTTTTGCACATCTAAAGGCCGAAACCTTTGCCCGCTTTTTTTTTTTTTGAAAGACGTCTCGAGCTCAGGAAGGTTTCATGGCAGATTCTCAACTGGATGCGGGACTTTGACTGGACTGTTGCTCAATCACATCCGAGTGGAACACAAAAAGTTAAACATTTATTGGAAGGAAGAGGAGAAAGCGCACTGAGAATTGTATTTGTTTCATCAGTGTTGTCTCAATTCCACTGTTCACGCTAAGGGGAAAATTTTTTTCCTCCAAAAAAAAAAAAAAAAATTTTTTATAAA